>NW_008589081.1:18574-69913 GCF_000691845.1 Merops nubicus
TTTTCTGTCTTTGTGGTTCGATCAAAGTCAACTGAAAGGAGGTTTCTGCCATTAACCTTTTTAAAGCAAACAAAATGACGCAGTAAATCATGTGTTCAGACCCTAGCCACTTATTAGTTCCACAAAGCTAGCTAGTCTTTAAATACCATTCACAGCGATTCATTTGCTGTGTGCGTAAATTATTTTAGCAACTTCTTGCATAAATGTAAGGCATTATATTAGCATCCACTTTAGAAGGTCTCATTATGTGAAGAGACGGCCCACAATCTGCTGCAACGTGTTCTTTCTTGATGCTTAGTGGACTGTTAGGAAAATACTGAAAGATGTGCACTGAAGACATCTGTAATAAACGGGGTCATTTCAGTGAACAAATGACTTCTTTTGTAGGCAGTCCAAAGTATATCTAGCAAATTATTGTCAGAACATATTCCCAGCAACTACTTGTCCAGTTCGTAACAACCACACTGAGAAAGAATTGAATCCTAATCCTCCACAGCAAGTTGTTTTCAAAACAGTTAAGACCAAATTAAGATCTTCAAAAGCATGCTAAATCTTCAAATTAAGATTAAACAGTTTTTAGAACACAGGCATTCCACTTCTAGATCAAATGGAAGTTTCACTTCGTATGCCATCCACTGCTGCAACCTATTTATGAGGCTGATAGACCTACTAGAGGATTATGTTTTTTGCCTAGTTAACTGATCGCTTAAAGCCATAAATGACCAGAAGTCTACTGAAACACTGAGAATCAGTTATAAATGCTTTGAGGTTTATTTTGATCTGAAATCAAAGCCTTAGCCTTATAATAATTTCTGTTGAAAATGGTATTCGTTATATATGTAAACTACAGTGGTGGATAGTGATGGCTGTATAACACTTCTATATTGACATTCCCCCTCCTCCCCCAGTGTCCTAAACCCTCTAACTTTCAGTTTCATTGAATCAGCTCTCGTTTTTGTATGCATCAAAGGAAAAGCATCTGGTTTTCTTTCCTGCATTGTTAGCTTTGTATTTCTGTGTCCCCTCTGCACTGAACTGTTTTTTAGTGTTCTCAGGCCCCTAGGATTTCTTTGTTTATCCGTAAACCATTTCTGTATCTGCTGTGTCTTTTAAATTTATTCCAAGTGGGGGTGAAACTGATAACTAGAATTTTTCCACACTTTATTTTGCTAACATACAGGAAGCAGGGAACAAACAGACATACAACTGTGTGTATTAAGAAATTTTTAAAAATTCCTTTTCAAGTAGTTGATGCATACATTACAAAGAGATGAAGAAAGATGGCTAAGTAACATTCAGAAAAGAACAAGAGAAGAGATATCCTGACCAAAGAAATGCCTGGAGGATTTTTGCATTTTTCAGGGCTGCATGTTCAAAAATCCATATATTGTGGATGTTGGTACTTGCACCCTGAGGCTGATGAGCTTCTACAAGATCAATATAAATTAGATTTATTATTGGCATAAAACATACTGAAGTGGTGGTGATGGGTCATAGGCAAATATGAAAAAATATCCTACAAATGCTCAGGTTTGTTTATATCTGTCCATGTGTCTACCTATCTACATTACCTTTCTCTGTTTTAATAAGAAATCACTAGCATGAGGATAACCTGCACTATCACTTTAAGAACAAAGATTATGTTTTCATGGAAGTCTTCTAAGTAAGATACACAAAGTCTAAAATGTTATTTATTTACATATACTTTGAAAAATTGACACTAGAAGACTCATTCTAGAAGTAGGTTAAACTTAACTGTGAAGCATTCCCATTCACTTCCTTTTTGTATTTTTTTTTGGACTTCTTTGTTTTCAGGTAGTTTTTTTTTAAATTTTCCAACATCTAATATTTACTGATTTGTCTACATTCACTCTTAAATCTTGTTTATCTCTGGCTTTTGTTTCTCAGCCTCTCCCACACATGCCTACATTCATCTCTTTGAGACATCTCCCTGCCTGTTTTTGCTTCTCAGATTTTTTCCCTCCCTTTCTCTCCATCTTCCCTTCCTTATTTTACATTTCATTATGACTTTTATTAAATTTCTTTTCTATCTCTTGGGTTTAGATACTGAAGGGAGAAAGGGCACTTCTGATTTCTGAATTGGCAGAGAAGGAAGGGGGTTTTATGATTAAGGCAGATGTCCAAGCAATTGTGCTTAATTTCTTGGCTAAGCACATCCTTCCGGTGTAAATTGCAGCAAAGTACTTAATCTGGCTGTCTGACTGCCTTATCTGCTAAATGGGATAAGAACATCCCTTGCCTTCTCACTTTCCACCTGTCTGGGCTGTGTAAGGGCAGGATATGAGGGGAAAGAAAGGAAGTGCCTCTTCTCCTGCCAGATTCACGCCTCCAGGTTCTGCTGACAAGAGCTCCTGCATTCAGCGGCGTGAGCTTTTGGTGAAATCTTGGCTGTGCTTGCATAGTCCCTTAAGACAGATGGCAGTTATAATCACAATGAGTTTTGGTGGTGTAGCTTCTCTCATTGGGCAGTATAGGGCTGGAATAACATATGTCAGCTAGAGTACTGCCTTCAACTGAAGCACTTCTTAATAACAGCTCTGCTGCCAAAATGCTTTTACAGCAAAACTTGAACACTTCTATTGTGTCTAAGAGTCACACTCCTAAGATATTTGAAACCTCCAGTTTCATTATGATAAAAATAGTAATTCAGGAAATTTTCAGTGAAGAAACACTTAATGACACAAAACTGAGTCTTTTAACAGTCCCTACCTACTGTCCTGCTATGTTTCAGTAATTTAGGTGCCCATCTATCCTGCTCTGCTTTAACTCCTCTTTTCCTTTCCAATGAAAAGCATGACATCTGACTGTGATTCCCCCATTAGGAGTACATTGCTGTGCCTCACAGAGGAGTTCAAGTGGTAATGTAAAAACTGTGGGCACCTGCAGAGCTTGGAGAATGTCAGGTCTGAGGAGGAGGAAACTCTTCCTGTGAGTGCCCTTATCTATGCTACCACAGGTAAGACAGGTGCATAGCTAGGTACAAGCATGTTGTTCTTAAGCAGCAGCTACTGTGCATACACATTCTTCCTTCTTGGAAAAAATCCATTTTCCTTGCAGAGCAAGTGGAAGAGAGGAATATCAGGTGCATGACAACATTCCCTGCTTTCTTGTCCCAAAGGAACACATAAAATGTTTTAAGATGTAAAACAGGATGTTACCTCTTAGAAATTTAGTGGTCTGAAATTACTTACCTTCATTTGATAGACTGCCTAGGCCTTATGTTAAAGAACTGAGCTCAGTTCTAATAGTAAGTCAGACCTCTGATGTGGTCTCAAAATGGTCTCCTGGCAACCCAGTTAAATGCTTAATCTGTGTTGTCTTTACCAAATGGTTGTCATAAATCATAGTTTCACTTACTATACAGGAAGAAGAAATACCAACAAAATGGTAAAGACATATGTTAGAGGAATATGCTGTACACATGCACACACAGTTAAACCCTCTCTACCATAAAAAAGTATCAGTACAATTTTTATTTAAAATGAAGAGGAAAGTCCTAGGACTCTGCCAACTTACGGTAATTTAAAACAAGACTCAAATTCAGGTGTGTGAATTCAGTACCAAAATGAAAAACAGTGAAGGAAAGCAGAAAATTATTCCTTTAACCTGATTCATTACAATACATTCCAGGCTAAACCCAACAGTTTAAAGCCTACAGAAAAGAGCAATTAATAAGGAAAAACAGCCAATAAATGAAGTAATAAAAGCAAGTACTTCCAGCTCTACAGTAAGCTTGTCTACAGTAAATCCTCTGTGGTTGCTGGATGGCAATACCTACAGGAATCTGTTTACGTTCCCGCTCACTTAACAAGAACCCAGTAGATACCACACGTGGTTGTGCACTTACCCGAAGCTTTCGGCCGAACACGTTGACTTTTCCCTGGGCTTGCTCCTTCCGGAACCGCCATTCCACCAGGTTCTGCCCGTTCTCCCCTGGGAGGGTCATGTTCCTCTTGGCCACTGTTGGGTTGGCGGTGCCAGCCAACACGTGCGGCTCCGTCTGGTAGTGCGAGTCCAGGCCGCTGGCGTACAGGATTCTCAGCGAGCCATCATAACCAATCTGGTAGCTATTTCTTAACTGATCTGAAAAGGTAAAAAGGAGAAGCACAGGTTACCTACAGGGGTTAAAAGTCTGCCTTTGTCCTGCACACTTTATGCAATATGTGTGTAACATCTTGACTTCACACAACTAACCCAATGGTGATTAGCAGCCAGGGTGAGATTGCTAAGAGTATCTATATCACATGAGAGCACAAATGCCTTTGGGAACTATCATCAAAGTCACTTAAACACTTAAGAAAGCCCCACCCTTACAGTATATTATTTGGACTGGCACAAAACATATTTTCTGCTCTTCCATTAGGCATTTTTGGCCAAGGCCTAAGCATACGATGACTACAGACCTTTTCAAGGATGTGGCTGCTGTGATGTCACATGCTATTGTAAAGCTAAAATCTCACAATGCTATTTCTGCACCCATTTCCCTTTCAATCCATTTCTCTCCCCTTTCCAAGAATCCTTTTTAACATGAAGTAGGCATTCTGATTACTTCCCTTAGCTATTTACAAAAGATATTTGATTAGAAAACCTATTTAATTCTACACTGCAACTTCTTCTTTCCCTGAGCACTTCTGTCTATATATGTATGAAACTTTGTACGTTCACCCCTTCCTCCAAACAGTATGCCTCTAAAATTTCCCTCTCGTGCATCCAACTGGAGGTGCTTGTAACATAACAAAACAGTTTTTAGGTCAGTATCTGCTGAGAAATCTGTTGTTTACAGTACCTTGAACCATGGTATAGAAAGAATCAATTGATGATAAGTTAGAAGTGATGCTGACGTCCTCCTCTCTACTGGATGACTCGATGTCCACTGTAATGGCCCTTTCCATTTCCCCATGAAGATTAGTGACAACTCCAGTTGGGAAGGTAACATTTGTGAGACGGCCCTCGCTATCGTAGCTAAAAAAAAAAAATAAAATCCAGAAATGATACATAGCAGGAACAAATTGTTTTCATTCACAAGTAAAATGAACAGAAATACCACCTACTCATATTGTCATATTGTTAAGGCACGTTTGCTTTCTTATGCATAGGATAGGCACAGCAAAGGCTTCAAACGTGCTTTGAACTAGTCAAAAGACTGCTTAACATACAGGGGCCTCAATGGTGATAGGAAGAGCAAACAGATGGATCTTCAGCTCTACATATTATTCTTTGAAGTGTGACCAGATCCTGCTGCACATCTAATTCACCATTTCAAAGGAAGCATATTTATTGGTGCTCAATTCTGTAGCATTCTGTACTCACCCCCTATTAATGGACTAGATTTTGCTGCTACTGTAGGAATCCTCAAAAATTTTCATAAAAAGGGGTATCTTAATAAGAGTCTCCTGCACCTTTTCTATTCAATGATTATGCAGACCACCTGCTCTCCTGTTCCTGAGTGCTTAACATCCCTTGTATTATTAAGAGAAAGAATCTGGGGTAATATTTAATCTACTTAAGCTGCTTGTAGCTGGAAGTCAGGACAGCTAGCATACATAACTTGTTAACTGCCTGTGGATCATAGTTTGAGAACTGTGGCGTAAGCCAGGCTGGAGATGTTTTTTTTTTTTCTGGCTCTGCTGACACTTCTTTAATACAACAGCTATATATATATACATTTCATATGAATAGGTAGGTACAATTTCTGCAATTGAAGTAGACCTGTGACATCTAATCCATATAATTTCCTATGCTGTGTTGAGTATACTCCACTGGTACAAGACCCAAGACCATGCTCACACCCAGACCTCCACTGTGGTCACAGTACAGAGAGGTAAAGCATTACGTGATCCTCAGGTCATAAAACTGCCTTTAAAATTAGCTCTTCCCAGAACTACAGCCTGGATTTGTCAGCCTAGGTGTTCAGCTGAAGCTCTTTGTTTAGAAATACAGCTTGCCTGTACCTGCAATGGAGAGAAACAAGGATCAAAAGGGTGATTCCAGGCCTGCGTATGACCTGTTTGCTCTCAGGGGTTTCCATCCCTCTCCCATGACTGCAGTGGGAAGCTGAAGAAAGCTGTAGCCCTTTAAAATAACTAGAATGTGACCCTGCAGGTCCTCACAGTGCACTAGACATTGCATGCTTACAATTATCATCTAAATTGCTCCTTCTGGGAAAGAAACGCAAAAGTAAAAAAAAACCCAAAACTACCCAAAGGCCCCAAGCATATCACTGAAGCTTCAGAAACTCTTTCTTAAATTGAGAGAATTAATTTGAAATAGTTTTAACCCACAACACACTAACTTTTTCTGAATAGTGCAAGTACTGCACAGCATTGCTATAACTGAAAGGATTAGGTTAAGAAATGTTTTTTTCCAGTTTGCTTACTCTGTAGATTTGACAGCTTTTGCATACAGTCATTTCCATCCTTTTAACACAGTTGATTTCCTTTGTTTATGTAAGACTTTCACTTAGCAACAGGAAAAAGAAAAGAATGTTTAAAAATCAGAAACCATACCGCAAGCCAGGGAAATCAAGTGGGGAAACATTTTTTGAAGCTAAGTACTTTTCAAGACAATGGAGTTTCTTCCAGTGCATTTCTAGCCCTAATTTTGGTTCTTTTTCAGATACTGGACTTGGCAAGCCGAGATACTGCATTTATGCTGGGGACCGAAACAAACATACCAATGTTCCTTGTGCCTGAATGTGACTGCTAGCCTATTCATGACCTTCAGTCTCATTCCTTAGTTCCACAAACTCATTTTATTTTCATGCACAACTTCACTTTTCAGCTCCTAGGGGAACGTATATTGTCCAATTAGTGTCCTTTTCTATTTTCCGCTTTACGTTTGAAAATGGTATCAAATTATTTTGTTGGGAGTTATTTGCATCAATTGATTCCAGTAGCGAAATACTGGTCTTTACTTCAACCAATGCTTACTGAAGTTCCAGAAAGTAAGATTTCCCCATAAGATAAACTTTTCATCCTTTGAATCACAATATTTGTGAAAAATTAATTATACTATTCCTGAATATACCACTTGAGTTGCAAAATGCTACCCAGCAGTAGTATTCAGTACAGTGTGTGGCTTCAACGTCCCTACTCTCGTTTTATGCATTCTTGCTTCCACATTATTGTTTTCTGACTCTGTGCCTGTAGTTCCTGAACTGGCCTCTTCTTTAACAAATACATGAAAGCACATCAACAGCCTGAGATAAGCAGTTAATGTTATTACAGTGGAGGAGAGTTCAAAGATCAGCAAAAAATCATGCTACGCATTCATATTCTTAAGAATATGTCTTTAAAGCTGAAAGAATCTTAAAAGCCATGATTGCTTGGTTCAGGCATCCTAGTACAAGAAGAAAATGGGACCGAGACATGAAAGGTAGGGATAGTATTTCTCATACTTTTATAGCCAGGAACAAAAAGAAAGAAGGGAAATAGGTCTTTCTACAATTTACTCAGTTTTTTGATGGATTGTAATGTGTCCCCTTCGTTTTGTTCACAGCACATCGAATACTAAACTTACTTCATACACAATATCTTTTTGCCCACAATGAAAGCCTTATCAATGCTCAGCATAGCAACATCACTCACACCTCTGGGCATTCCTCTGCCATTTTTCTTATTACATCCAAATATCCTTGCATTCTGCTGCCAAGGTGAATTTATTCATCCAAGATTGTCAGTTTTAGACTGAGAGATTTCTTTTATCTGCCTAGTGTTCTAATATTGAAATTGCCCTAAAAGGAGTGAGATCTAAAGTCTAGAGGGTGAGTGCCTATGTTTGGCGTCTCACAGCCTCTTTGATCTTTTCATCCAAACACAAGCTCAGGCACGTGTGTTAATGTGGAGCCCTCTGATCTTTCTCCTGTGCCAGGCTCCACAGCAAAGCCATCCAACCAACCTCTTCAATTCCTCGAGACAAGTCACACACGTAAACTTTTCAAGATCTAAACTGGAAGCTCGCTCACTGGGTGTGACCTCATGTGCATTAATCCCATCAATTCATCTTCATTCGGATTAATGTAACTATCTTCATATTTGGTCAATAACTACAGAAGACAACAGCAGGGGCAGCTGCCACCAGTGCTAGCTGAAGTTCCCCTTAGATCAAATTCTTTTTCTTCTTTAGGATGACCTGCCACTACCAGATAGTTTTCCCCTTCTTCAGTCAGAATTTCTCAGAGATAATGATTATCAGCTTCCTAGATTCTTGACCTTTTGCTCCTCACCTGCTGGAAGTCTCTCTTCCATTGTTCATCTCCTTTAGTTTTAATTACATTCCTTCCCAGACCATTTTCTGTTCCAGTCTATGTAGGACACTTCACTTTGCAGTGATAGCTTCCTGGTAAGCCTTGTCACACATGGAAATGCCCTACTTTATTTCTGACTTGTTTCTCATGTGCATTTTATCTTAGTTTGGAGCACATGTAGCTCAACTCCAACTTGCAGAGCATTATTAATGTTTTATATCAGAAGTTCCTTCAGCATAAAATAGGGAGCTGTAGAAATGAAGTGTGTAGTAAAGGTGCCTGCTAAAGCCAATTGCTAAGTTGTGTCTGATACTGTTTTATCACAGACCTCTTGCAGCACATTCTGTAACAGAATAAATTTTGTTTTTTTTCTTTTTTTTGCTATTGTAAACATGTCAGGTTGAAGATCAAGGCACACCAGTTTCTGCACATTTCTTATAACAAGACACAAAGCGTAAACGTATATTATGTATTTCTTTAAAGACGGGTTACAGATTATACTGTTAGTTGGGATACTGTAATAGAGAAATGAGGCATGAATGCATTTCATAATATAGACGTATAATTTTGACAGTAAAATGAAAAGCACTGTTACATTCTCACTCAACACACATCAGCCATTTCCTCTGTGCATCTCTATTATCAAGAGAGCCTAAAAATTTTATGGAACATTATCCTACTTGTTTCAAACTATTTGTGTTTGAAACACAAATCTATCTATCTATCTATCTATCTATCTGATTATCTATCTATCTATCTAAACCTATATACCAAGGTGCTATTTCTTGGCAGTCAAGAACACAAGGTTCAAAGCTGACTGCCAGAAGTGCAGTGTGCTGTTGTTTTATGTGTGTACTCACCATGTTGACACACACTGAAAAATCTGTCCTAACCTGGCAATGAAATGTCTCCTTCAGCTTGTTGAGGCCATTAAGTTCACATTTACATTGAGGGCTGTTGTCTTTAATGTTAAAAAGCATCGGTTTGCAAATATGGTCTTGCAGTTGTATTCTGTAGTGTACTGCAACTTTAGTCCCTCCCAAATAGTGAATTCAGCTGGAAAACTACAGTGCAGAGAGAAGCCACCTTGATAGGGTGGCTTCTCTCTGCATAGTTTATATACCATCACTTTTATTACAATTTCATTACCTATATGGAGCTGTCCTGTCCTCCACTGTTCTAAAATAGGGCACAGCAACTTACTGGGAGCTCTAATTCTGACATCTTTCACCATTATGTGGGGTGTTGAAAGGGACGAAAAGACTCTCAAGTTCAGCATAATGAAATTTGCTATTTTATTTCCCCTTTACTCCATTTCTGAGTTGCTTTCTTCATTTTGATATCAATTTTTGCTTTTTATTTGTCTGAAGAGTGACTTAATGAGCCTGCTAAGGATGAAAAAAGTGAAAATAATCTACAGATGCATGGACAAATGATTTTTTTTTGACATTTCTTCTTCAGTCTCATTGAAATACACACTTCAATAGATCCATAACTACTCATTTATAACCTGTTGTTTAAAAAATAATATTCATTGAAATATTGTATGCACATATTCCTTTATTTCCACACAGTGTACTTAACATCTTAAAAGGTTGAGTATCTTGCTTGTGAATTCACAGTATATCAGGAAACCCAAAGTATTAAACTATAACTTCCTTTTGAGATATAACATATATTTCTTTTTAAACGTGGAATCATAAACAATAAGATAGCTATATGTCTTGCTAATATTTTGTTTTTCTTAACAAGAAGGAAGCAAATGTGTCATAAATGACCATTTGATGTATTTCAGTATGCTTCTAAATTATTACAAGTGGATTTATTTATTTTTTTAAAAAAATTTGACTTTTGTCTAAGAAGGGTAGCATTTTTTGCTTTGTTCTTATTGGCAGTGTTGCTAAGCATGAGAAAAAAAAAAAAGCTTCCTTCCCTTCTTCTCCCTGTCCTTCCTGCTCTATTTGTTTTCCCTCTTCCTGTCCTCTCTTGCCCTTTCTGCTATGCCTAGCTCTGAGAAAACAGTAAATGAATAGGAATTACAGAAAATATATCCAGGAGTGATTCTAGAAAGCAGCTAAAGTAAACTGCAGCCCGAAGTCCAGTTCTGGACAGGGGTTTATCTATCTACTTTTTTTTCTTTTTTTTTTTTTTTTTTTTAAAATTGAATATGGGCAGAAAATGCAAACTCACAAAACCACAGAGGCTGGAAGGGCATTAGAAGTATTAGTTTCAGCCAAATTTCTCTGTCCTGCTCAACTGAGTGTCAAAAAACTCAAGCTTAAATTCGAGCAGCTGGCCTGCTTTTCCGTTATCTGATGGCTGCCTTCCATGGGGAAAGGGTCTTTATCCCATTTTCATCTGGGAAAGTCTTATGCAACTGTTTGCACAGCTGGCTAAATAATTCAGGTAATGGTCTTTTATCTTCTCAATGTAGTCAGGACAAATTTTTCAGCCTAGGTTTAATGAAGATATTTCCTCAGTTGGAAAGTGATTGACAATTTCTCTTTTCTCCTTCTCCTGTTGTAACTGCAGCTTTTGAGGCTTTTTTTGTGCATCTATTTTGTCATAATGCTAAAACGATAGTTTTTGGTCTTTTTTTGTAAACTGGCATTCAGCACACCAGACATGTGAACAATTCACCTAAATAGGCCGCTCTTGACAGCCATAACTCATCTGCAAAAACAACAGGCACACTCTAAACGAAAATCACTGCAGGAAACATGTCTGTTGGAAAGGGAGCTCAAAAAAACGAATCAACACCTTCCCTCACGACAGCCCGCTCGCTGCTGTACGGAGAAGTTTCCGATGCTCATTTTCCAATTCATTGCACAACCAGCCAAACAAGCATGAGTTCAGTGCTTGTGCTGCACTAAAATTGACCTCCTTCACAGCCTCGTCCCAAATGACTTCCAGAGACAGGTACTTGTGGGGAGCGGGGCTTTGCAGCAAAAGAAACAATACATACATTTATCACGCTGGGGTCTCTTTATGCCAGAAGACTGTCAGACTTTTCACTCATTGCTGTACGGTGTTGCAATCCTCCCTCTCTGTGCTGTAAGCACCTGCCGTGTACGTTCTTGTGAAGATTCACAAAACCAAGAATTCTTCCATAAATCGTGTTTCTGACATGCACCTCACATGCACAAGAACCTGCACAAATGTGGCTTAAAGGAGAGGTGTTTTCTGGGGACAGAGCAGTTTCCTAGAGCTGGGTGAAGCTTTTCAACTGAGTGCATCCCATTCAAGAGGCACTTGAAGGGTGCTTGTCCTTATGTAGATGAGACTAAATTACAGCAGCCAGGCTTTTATCTACAAGATCTCAACACTTATCCCCTTCTTTTCAGCTTCTCTCTAATGGGAATTCACTGCCCCTGAGCCCCATGGGGTCCACATGGTCCAGACTCTGCTTTTTGCTGGGGTGTGCAGAGCCAGCTCCTGCCAGGCAGCGGCTTTCTATGTGGTGTCTTTAATCTCAGGGCTCCCTGAGGCTGCTAGTTTGTTGCTGTGTCACTCTCTCCCACCTTCTTAGCTCAACAATTACTGTACAAATAAACTGTGTGCCTATATAAATATCAGACTATGGCCCTTCAATTACAAGAAATGTTGGTGTATGTACACTTTGTATGAGAGATTGTCCCTTGCTGTAAATTCTGCGTACACTAACAAGAGCAGAGTGCCTAGGCCTTTAGTGAAAAAGGGACCTAAGGCCAGTCTGTTTGGCCAAACATTTTGTTGACAGAATAAGATGTAATGTTGCTTTTGCGCCCCAAATTATTCTTCTTTCCTTCCCTCCCCCATTTCGAAAGGTAAAAACTCTATGAAAGTGTTTTTACAGGGACACAAAAAGTTGACGCAACAAACTTATTAAACTGCATTATGTTTGAAAAGCAAATCTAGCACAAAGAAAGTAAAATAATATGGGTGCATTTTTTTTTCTTTTAGGACAGTAGAATACCAAGATGGTAAACAAATACAGCTAGATTCAGGTTCTATGGTTAATTTAGAACAACTTCCTTACTCCTTTGGAGCATGAGTCATAGCCACCAATTCAGGCTTCAGAAGTGATAGACCATCCCCTCTTTGGAGGGAGTTAGGTAAGACTTTCAACTGCATGTGCCTTGTAAGCTCCCTAAAGAGCTGATCAGCGTGGCCTCACTGGGGACATCAAGGAAAATCAAATCTCTTGATGAGGTTTGAAAATGAGGACTATGTGTTCGGACACAGCATGACTGAAAACAGAGAGCTGCCTTTTCACGTGCAGTTTGGAGCTTCCCTTCCATCCTCAGCACACGAGGTCCTCCTCCATGACATGAGTGTGAAGGTGAGCAAGCTGGCTTGGCTATAGCCTCCCTGACTCCTATTTGACAAAGAAAATTAACACGGGACAAGAACATTAACATGCCAATGATTGAACAAATATTATTATTATTAAGTCCCTGATAAAGCCAGAAGTTAAATGGATACTTTCAGGAGCTTGAGCAGAGCTGACTGTATTGACAATGCAGGGCATTTGTGTCATCAAAAGGAACAACACTATATTTTTTATGAAATATGCTTACTTCCAGTGCTTTCTAAAATCACAGAGACATCACATGCTGGTTTTCTTGACAGAAAACAAAGCACTTTTTTTTTTCCTCATATGTATAGGATGTGAATGTTGACATGTCTTCAGCATTGCTATCCTGATATTATTACCTATTCAATGGTTTCACAGTTCTGCTTTTATTACTTAGTCTAATTCTAAGGACAAGGAACAGTAAACTTTCAAGAATGAAGAAATGGGTAAATGTCTATTAGACAAGATTTGCTACTGATATCATGACAATTAGGTGACACAGTATGGTTGTCTAAAAAAATTTCACATTGGTACCTAATGGTATCTATTAATGGATTAGTTTTAACACTGCTGCTTAGTTATTAAGCAGGATGAGTCTGAAACAGCTAGTTTGTGTGCTCCACTGTCAGCCCAAGCCTTGCAAGACTCAAGTATATAACAGAACGTTTTATTATAATTATGAACCTTCCTGTAGAACTGAATACAGTTCCAGTTTAGAAAATTGTGAGATCATAACCTCTTAGCAAAAGGAAGTTGAAGTTAGAAATTTTGAAAAATGTATTTAACAGTTTATCTAAGGAAGCATAGTTAAGTACAGTCACCAAGCACAACTGGCACTAAGCTGCTTTCAGAAATGGCATGGAACACGGTTACATATTTGTGTAGTATTGATGCATCTACAGGAAAGTGTAAAAAGTACATGGTTCTTCAGCTTGTGGCCATGTGCAAACAGAACATGTCAGCTTGGTATTTTTCCCTGCAAGTTCTCTTTGGGTAGGGGAAATGCTTAGCTTGTTTGAATAAGGGGGAATTGCTTTACTTGCCCTTTGGCCAGCCTTGCCTCCAATAGGTCTACATGAAATGGTGAGAGGGGGTTATGCCTATGAGAGTTTCAATTTGTGCCATGTTGAAAGGAGGAGATGCACAACATCTTGGCTAACAGAGAATAAGCTAGTCCCTGAAATGTGCTCTAAGAGATAAATATATGTATTACATGCTGGATTGAGACAGGCAGTGTGGATAAAGAGGCACTTATGCAAGGACTGGGTATCTCAAAAATATTCTCCAAAAGACAGTTCAAAGATGGTTAAGAATGAAGAGAATATGACTTCTGTTGCTTGAGTAAATGTCACATGGGACTATTAAAGACATTGCACTGGTAAGTCACAGTTTGCAATTAAGGGTTCATACGATGCCACAAAAGTCAGTGCAAGAATATGATCATCATCTGAACAAAACTGTTTTGAGTATAGTTAATTACTTTATAGCCACTACTTTTTACACTGATGAAGTGAGAAACAGCAGCAGTAAAAGCAGAAGGTACAGAAGGTTGTCAATGATAAAAGGATAAAAATATCTAAAAAGCACTATGATACCAAGTATGTTCTAAGAATGCTGTTTAGAGGTGATAAAAAAAATCAAGACTACAATTTTGTATAAAGTTCTGATATTAGTGAGAAGATAGAATCAAATTAGAATGAAAGCCCCAAAATTGCACCAAAAAAGAAGACTGGTCATTTTTAGATATTCATATTACTGACACATAAATGTGAGAGATACAAATAAATACACAAATGTTACAGGAAAATAACCCCCCCCAAATATTAGAGGAAATGGTATAGGAATATTAATTAGGGAAACTGAATTGTGAACCTCTTCATATACAGTGAAAGTGCATGTGAACTGACACTATCATTAGGACATAATTTTTATCTGATTAAAATTAAATACTTCCTTTTATCTGAAAGAAATCTTTCATGTAGAAGTTCCATAGACTTTTAACAAGCCGAATCTCAGTATTCCTAAATCAGCCTCCACAAGCAACGTGCTAAGATTACACAAGAGGAAAACTGCAAAATGTCATCTGTTCCGTGATGCCAAATGCCCACAGTCACAGCTGATGTGCCTGATATGTGGGGCAAACAAGTCCAAGCCAGAGGCAGTATCATACTTAGCAAAACAGAGTTTTAAGGAAACCTCAGCACTGAATGCATTGTTATTAAAAGTGTAACATGCAAAGGGTGATGCCCCGCAGCACAAAGAGAAAATAGATTTTTATGTCTGATTCTCTCTAGTCTATAAACTATCGTAAAGATTTCACATTCTGCATGATTTCACCACCTTTCCAGAATGGCTGGAAAGCTCGTTAATTTAACTGTGGGAGCAAAATAAACTTGTAAGGGCTCTGCCTGCTAATGTCACTCTATTTGATTTCTGTTGCATTCCCTTGGAGACAAGAATTGAGCGGGAGAGGGAGGAGGGGAAGGAGAAGACAAATGAGCTCAGGGCATGAAATGGTTGCGGAAACACTGGATGAACTGTCAAGATGTACAAGAGGGGACTGAGAAGAAATGCACTGCTGGGAAAGGAAAAGGCAGGGAAGCCAAACACACCTTAGAGAAATGATGTGAGACATGGGAAGAAGCAAGATACAAGGTAAGAGGGTTAGGAAACATCTTAGGAGGGCAGGGTCTGGAGAGCAAAAAAGAGACATGGAAGAAAGGCAGTAAATTTGCAAGGAGGAATCTTAGCCAGGATCACATCTCTGCCTGTTGATATTGCTCCTAAAAGGAGAGGAATGCATGAGGAGAGAAAGCAGAAGAGAGATAAGAAACGGTGGCTGTTGGAATTAATTCACAGCTAAGGGAGAAAAGGTACCTGACTTTAACCAGAGGGATTAGAGGAGGCCAAAGGAGAGCACATGCAGCCTGCACCTTCCATGGGAGGTGTGAGATGAACAGCTGCCTCTTTACAGAGGAGCCTGCAGAAGCACCTGGGCTGGGACAACAGAGGGATGGATCCCAGATTCCTGACACTGGGCTGACCACGACTTGTCCTAAGCCACGTCTAAGGACTATATAGCTGTAAGAGATCACTTGAGTGCCAAGAGCACCAGTCCACACATAGACTGCAACCTTAGCAGCATAGCCCAACCTCAGCAGGTGTTCCCAGACAAGGAGAACTGTCTGCTTGCCCTGGAGGGATCCTCCCTTGCAGAGCAGCCTCTACCACTTCCTCAAGTAACCCGAGGAACACAAAGCAGCTGGAGGCTGGCAGAGCAGCAGGCCAGTGATTCAACCAAAGGACTTCCCTGTAATGTCCCAGCTAAGTTACAAAAAGTAGTCATGGAGCAATCTGAGTGAGAGCAGTGAAGTTGTGACAAACCCTCAAGTGCATGCTCAGCTTCCAGCAGCTCCTGGGTAGTGACTCGAGATAGTGAGATGATTCAGAGGAAGTGGGACTCACAGCAAGGTGTTTGGGACCTTTTCAGAGGGCTGCCTTACGCTTCTGTTCAGATTAAGTATTATGACCAATAATTTTTTTCTCTGGTATAATCTGTTCTCTTGCATATAGTCGAACCTTCAATTAATAGTCAGCTTTTTAACCATTTTCAGCTGAATTTAAAGCCTGACTGGAAACTGCTGGCATGCCAGGGCTTTGATGGAGACTTGGGGTTAGAGGCTGGGGGCAGGTCTGACCTCCTACATGACTGAGCAATTGCACAGGGGCACTTCAAAGCTTTTTAGGAGTTCACTTCTGATACTTCAAAAACTTAAGTCCAGAGGAAATGCTCCTTCTATGCACTCGACTTAGCTGTCTGTATGTGAAAGCAGAATGAAACTGCTGAACACAAATAATGTCATATAGGCTAGCTAGGAATTGTCACGTACAAAATGCTAATATGCATATAATTAGTTTAACTTTGAAGATTTATCTGTTTAAATGTTCATATTATGCTTACATAATATGTAGTTATAGTTAATATGCAGTTATAGTTAATAGCTTCCAGCTCAGGTAACTCACAATTTTATAGCAACAGAATTTGATTAGGCTGATTACTCTTATACCTTGTTTAATATTATAATTCCATTATCAAATCTAATCTAAAGGACTTTTAGTTTCATATGGCCCTGTTATTTTTTTAGTGTGTGTGAGCTTTCAATCCTTTTTGTAAATGCTCTGCTAATTCTTATTCTACAAGTTTTTAGACCGTAGATAACAGTTACTGAAAATTTTAGTAACAGTACTTTACAAAAATACATATTCTTGAAATATAAAGTGTCAGCTTTGATCAGCAGACTATAACCCTTAACAAAACAGGAATTCAGAAATCCACTTTGCCGCAAAGATATTTAAAAAATCAAAGTCCATAAACATACAGAAAAGAGATCATATGATATCCTAAATAATTCAAGTTAGTACTTAGAAGTTTCA
The DNA here is from genome assembly GCF_000691845.1 of Merops nubicus. Taxonomy (NCBI): domain Eukaryota; kingdom Metazoa; phylum Chordata; class Aves; order Coraciiformes; family Meropidae; genus Merops; species Merops nubicus. The sequence continues at coordinate 35,611 of NW_008589081.1, forward strand.
CTATAAAAACCACAAAGACTGTAAAAAATGTTTCCTGTATGTCAGTCCTTCCGTTCTTCAGACAAAACGGAGACTAAATAAAATAAACCCTAGATTAATTAGCATTCAGACTAAATGAAATAAAAAAGTAAGCTTCTTTTGGATCTGATATTAATGTGATTTAGACTGTGGAAAAACGCCATGAAAAGAAACAAGTCCAAATGCTTTAGTATGTGCCAGAGCAGCGATTGCCAATTTTTTCAAAGATTTCCTCTTTTCACTGAAAAGTTGTTCTAAAAAAGAAAAAAAAATCATTTTCATAAATCTGCTCTCAAATGACTGAGAACTCAGCTGAAATGATCAAAGTTCTTTGGATCCACACTCCAGTTACACAAACAGATTTGCACAAGAGAATAGGTTACACAAACAGATTTGCACAAGAGAATAGTTAATGAAGCTATAACTGAATTGGCTCCAAAGACTGGTCTTTTTTTTTTTTTTTTTACTAAAACGGCAATATTTTTACTCTGATGTAACTTCTGCCATTTAAACAGATGTGTGACAAAGGGTGAGATAGCGCAGCCACACTCAGAACTAGTTGAAAAAATGCATTTTTAGTCCATTGGACATTCTAACAGTCGGAAGGTTTCAACTCTGAGTGGAAAGAAAGTCTAATTTCATCATGGAATACAAATTCTATCCCCTGCCCAAAATATTTGGGGAATGTGAATGATAAAACAGAATAAATAAGATACATAAATAAGCTCCAATATGAAAATATATGCAGCAATGAAACTGAATTACTAAAATAGAAAAAGGAAGTCAGAATGATTCCTTCTCCTAATTTCTAATTCCTTTCCTGGTTTGAGGGGAACCTTTCCATTGTAACAAGTCTTTATTTTCTCAACAGAAAACTCTTCAGCTGATTTTTTTTTTTTTTATCCCATGCTACCTACAAATGTGAATTTGTAAAAGCTGGGGGAGAGATACACACGTGTATACCATGTCAGCCCCACACAAGCCCTCACACGATACACATGGTGTCCATCTATTTTGGCAACAGTAGCAGAAGCCTCTGGAAACCCAGCCGAGTCAGATTTAATGTTATGAATCATCAGCACTGAAAAGCAACGTCACAATAATGCTTGCTGATCCTAGAATAAACCCTGACAAAACAATTGTGTTTATATCTACTTTTTCTTCAAAAGGGAAATACACAGACACAAATTTGGTGCACAGGGATTTTATGTTAAAAAGAAGCAAGCCGCTCTGAAGCCCGATGGATGGTTTTAAGAATGCTGTTTTGGCAAGAAAAATAACATGCTTTTTCTTTTTTTTTTTTGCCCCCCACTTACTCCCTGTAGCTTTACATGATCGGTGCAATTTTTAATTTTTGATATTAACTTGTACAGAGCATCATAGAAACCCTGACTGGAAGAGGCCTTGAGAGGTCATGTGGTCCAACCCCTACCCCAAGGCATGATCTGCTCTTCCCACATTAGTCCTGAAAGATGTCTGATCTTCTTAAAGACAGTCTGTGAAGGACAAGGGGTCACTGTTGTCGTCTCTCTGCTCCAGGGCTCCAAAATCTTCACCGTGAAGTTTTTCCAAATATCTAATCTGAATCTTCCTTGTTGCAATTAAGCAGATTACTGCTTCACCATGGCTACAGGGAGATCAGTATCTTCGCTTCCACAAAAAGCCTCATACAGTTGCAAATTCAGGGTGAGTGAAACTGTCTAGCTTTCTCTGTAATTATTTCAGCTGGGGAATTCTAAGGAGACATTGGTTGGAGGTAATTGTTCAGGAAGAGCATAAACAGCAGCTTGAAAATAATACTAACAGTTACAGAGGGGAACAGCCTGCCCTTCGGGTTCTCCATAAGCCAGCTGGACATAACCTATCTCAGACCAGAAAGTCTGCGTGAGAGCAGATCAGGGGTGAAAGACAGCTATTTACAGACTCAGTAAATAACTATATACTTCATGATAAGCAGTACCCTAAATTCTGCCTATGATGAAAAATACAGACCTATCAACCACTTTAACAGCAACTAAAATATCCCCTTTTTTGTGATCACACAGATGCCATTAAGATACATTCAGGAGCCATCAGCTACTTCTGAAGCACACCAAGGCAGGCTACACGAAATCTACAGGCAACATGGTGAGAAATTACTGCCCTGATTAAAACTCTAGGTCTTCAATTAGCCAGTATGAATGCCAGCATGATTTAAAGTGCCTGCTGTACCCAGCAGATGCCTTAAGTTCAGTAAGGGACTTCACTATCCCCCAGATCGACTGCCTCACCCAACTCGCCTGCTGGAAACAAGTGGTTGCGCGTGGCACGGTTAAACAACGAATTTCCTCTCTGGGGAAACAGATGACTACTCCCAGCCCACTCAAAGCTGTGCTTCGGTCTCTCAGCATTACAGGGGAGGAGAAGGAGAACACGTGCCCTCCTGACCAAACAGTTTCTCTTCCTCCGTGTATCCTCGCTGCGCTTCTGTGTCCTCTTGGCAGGACCTAAAAAGATACGCAGCGGATGCACCAAGGCGCAATTAAATATTACAGATGTGCGCTAATGCTTTGGGACCGTGCCCGCTACCAAAGCCCTGCCAAGTTACAGATTACTGTAAGAATACCTTAAAACTGGCAGCAGCACCATTCCACCTGCTGTCTTTGTGAGGGGTTGGCATTTCCAGCCCTGTCTCCACTTCAGGACACAACATGCAGTGAAGCAGCACCTGCTGCTCTCATGCCTCTGACGGGCATGTGTAAAGGCTGGAGAGTAGATACAGGTGCTCAGAGTCCTCCTGCACACTGCCTCAGCCAAATGTGCGCTGACAGAAATGTGAAGTTATCTCAGAACACAGATGTTTGGCTTTGCTGCCACTGCCTGACACCGGCACTTTATTTTCTTTATCATGTGTGTTGAATTGAAAGCATTTTTTTAGGCCCTGACCTTGGCAGCAGTTGCTACTGCATTTCATCATAAAGATAGGAGGAAAGAAGAGGGGAGAAAAAAAAACCAGAAAGAGACTTCATGATGCTCTTTGTAATCCTGAGTACTTCAGCTGAGGACCCTCTAACACTTTTACTTATCATATTAACTCAATGTCCTCTGCTCTTTCATGGACACATTTTTACCCAACCGTAGCATGTCTTTCATGTGATTTAAAAATATTTTTCTGCTTGACAGAGACGAGTAGACAAAATCCGTGTTAATTCTACATTGACCTTTTTTGAAACAAATTGTGTTTTAAGCTGCATTTTTGTTACATTTGGTTTGGCATATCTGTTTGTAGTTCAGCTCATTTTGGGGGTGGAGTTGCCTGTAAAACCTGTACATGGTCTCTCAGGATTTACTAGTTTAACTATAAATCGTCACGACCTTTTTTAGTCAATATAATTGAGGATTCTGTAAAACGTTTCCCTAATCTAGCTGTTATGAACAGGCATTGATGACTTAATGACTGTAACACACGGTAAAGCAATTCACTGAAAAGATTTTTCTGAGGCTGGAAAAATTACAAGTCCTACTGTTCCACTAATACCTCTTGCTCTTGTGCTTGCACCTGTACACCAGACGTTGCTGGTGGTCTCTGTATTTTCAGTTTATTCATACAGGAATGACATTCCCCCTCCCTCCTCAGCCCCCATTTCATTTCCTAGGTTCCTCTGCCCGGCTTCCACCTGTGTGAAACCCTGCTGTTCATCCAGGACATCCTTGCTGAATACTCACCACTCAGTGAAATACAACCTTTTAGAACTTACAAAAAATACCCACACAGGTTTGGGTTTTTTTTTTTCTGGGTAAAGGACCATGCAGACATGCTTTTACTTCAAAAAAGAGAAAGCAAAAATATTGAGCACTGAAGGCAAATCTCTTGTCAGTACTTGCTGCAGAACGACGTCAATCTAACGAGCAAATGGGATGAAAATCTAGTTTTTGATGCAAATTTACAAAATTGTGGTTGTCTGAGTTACAGCTTTCTTGACAAGAGTGAAATGTTGTCTCACTATTATTTTGAAATATAAAACTGAAATTCAAAATAATGAATTTAAAATTATTCAGACACAACGTTTGGAAGAAATTAGAAGAAGAAAGTATGGAAAACAAAAAGTATCCTTCTGTGCTTTTTGTTATCAAGGGTCATCTTCACAGTTACTCCATCAGTCTCCAGGAATATTTCAAATGGTACTGCAAAACTCAAGAAAACGACAAGGCATCTGACTTCATTTCATGTACTTACTCAAAAAAAGTGGTCCATCCCGTCTCATCGCTTTTCGTCGCCAGAAGTCCACTGTTGCCATGGTAGGTAAATAAGACAAGCTCCTGCCCTTGCGCAGTCATGCTTTTCAAACATCCATTAGTGCCTATCGTCAACCAGATGACTTGGTTGTCAGGAGAGACCACTCTTACCGGCATGCGGTTGGGATCCCGTCTGATGCGCAGAGTATTCCCGTTGCTATCTGTTACCGCAGTGATATCGTTATCGTTACTGTAGCTAAAATTGTACAGATAGTCTCCCGTGACTAAACTCACAGTGTACTGGTGAGTACCATTGACATCAAAGATATAAAGCTCTTGGTCAGTCGGAGAAGCAATCTCATAAAAGTTCATTGAATTGAGTAGGGGCTTGTTCTTTGACACAGCCCGTATCCTAATATTGCCCAGATCGGCAATATACAGGGTGCCGTCCGGAGACACAGCCAAGGAGGAAGGGGCGTTAAGTTTGGCATCTTTAGCATAGCCATCTCCACTCTGGTAACAGTCACAGTTGACATCGTTTTTGCAATCACACTCTGAGGGTATTCCAGCGACCAGCGAGATCTCTCCATCGGTTGTGACCTGCCTGATCCTATTGATCTTCTTCTCGTCCGTTTCTGTGATGTACAGCACGCCGCTGTAGGAGAGGGCGATGGCGGCGGCGGACTCCAGCGTGGTCTGCACGGCGTGCTTCCCCACGGCGTACTCCACCCCGGGCACCTGGCAGTGCATCGGCCTCCCCGCGGCAATGCGCACCTGCCGGTTCTCCGTGATCTGCAGCACGACGTTGTTATCCAAGACGTAAATGGAGTTATCCATCGGGTTGATGGCTAAATCTGTAGGCCACTCCAGGCGCACCTTCACAAAGAGAAGCGCTCTGTTAAACAGTTAGCCCGTGCAGATTGAATTCCTTCGCTCACCTTGGGTCTGAGACACGGCTGTAAGGATATTTTTTACCCGCTGTAAGCAATCATGACAAAAGGACTGGGATGAAAACGTACACAGCAGGCTAAAGCTTTGCAGGGAGGCAAGGGGAACAATGTTCAGACATCTGTTTCACTGAAAAAAAACTAGTTGCTTTGGAGCTATACTACAGGCTGAACTTCCCCACCAATAAATGCTATACTTTTCCATATCACAAATGTATAAACAGACAGATACCAGAGTCTAAATACAGACTTTGAGGACAGTATTCATTTTTTTATTCTTGTAATAGCAAAAATAACTTAGCACCTTCCCCATTATGAGACACTGTATTGCACTCCATTTTAAAACGTACCACTAGTGATGTCCCTTCTTACCTACACAATTTTCTTTAGACTAATAGAAAAATATGGGGTTTTGGATATATTCACAGTAGTAGGGTAAGGAGGTTAGCGATTCAGAAAACATCAATATGCCAAGGGAGTTCTAACAGATCTGCCATTTTCCCAGAATTTACTACCAGACTTAATGTTTCCAGCTGATAGTTTTGCTGTTCTAAACTGAACTGAACTTTATGGGCAGAAAAATTGAATACAGCAGCATTTATAGCTAAGAGAATACACTGTGATTCATGTCCTTGAAACGGATTTCTTTCTCCCCAAATTGTGCTGTTAAATATCCATTCCACACTCCACCCTGTTTTCTTTTAAGGGGCAACTAAGCTGCATTGGCATTTCTAGCCCCAGCTCAGCTTCCCAAATTAGCAGCAGCTAAAAAGTACCTGGCTGATGTGCATGCTGGTATCACAGGTTAGGGGTCGTGCTGAGGTCAGGTCATTGGAGCCAAGCAAAGTGGATATTATTCCATTCTGATCCACTTTTCTGATCATAGTCCCATCAACAAAGTATATTAACCCGTTCTTGTCAATTGCTATTCCTTTAGTGAAGAGAATAAAAATCAGGTTTTTGTACTAGCAGTGAATATATTGTGCATAACAAAGGGCATTAAGTGGTATGTATCTAGTGAAAATTAAGGGCAGAAAATACGGTCTTATGCAGTAGCTAGTAAAACAGCTTGTAAACATATTTTGCATAATAAACCAATACTCAGTATGAAATAACTACTAGCAATTGCATCTGCTGTTCATTTGTGCATACATGTCGAGAAGGGCCTAGCTGTTAAGTTTACCTGCCACAAGGAATAAATGGGATCAGAACTAACACTGATTTTAAATCTTCACTACTGCCTGCCAAACACATGATCCACATGAGCATTTAAAAATGCTCAGTAACTATGCAAGCCAAATATTTCCTAAAAAATCAGCCTGGATTCCCTGTGGCTCTCCTCCTCAAAGGTCTTCCCAGTTGCAAAAAATATTACTCAAAACCCCATTTTTGAGCCAGCTGCTGTGTTCAGTAATTAAACACGATCATGCTCTCAGCTCTGAACTTTTGTATTATTTTGAAAATTTTGGAGGGGTAACTCTTTTTACCTTTTGGGCTCATGAGAGTTGCCTCCACCGCCTTGCCTCCATCACCACACCTTGCCTCATCAAACGGTAGGCACTGCTCCCCTGTTCCTCCTATTACCTCAGCATTTTTGGTCAGGTCTTTCGCACCCGTGAGAGACTTGGGCCGATAAATCCTGCGCGTGTTTGTGTCGGAAACGTACAAATCTCCCGTCACAGGGTCGGTTGCGAGGTAGTATCGGTGAGCTGGGTTGTTGCTGTAAAATGGAATCATGCATTGCATATGTTGTAGTTAATTGCACCTAACACTGGAGCAAAAAGAAAAGGCTTCAGTTTGTATGCAGTAATACATAAATAGTTAAAACCAACGGTGAAGGTCTAGGCACAGGTAGCACAAGTCATGGTCCCAAACCCTTTTTCGGTTCACATTTCTTGCCTGTGTCACAGGCAGTCCAATCTAGAGTACTCATCCTTTTGGGACAGAAGATCCGTTTTCTCTGTGATGCTCACAGGCCTGTTCCACGCTCTGTAGAGACAGCATCTGTCTCTGCATTCAGTCAAATCAAAATGCAGGAGTCTAAATACTCCCAGGTCTTCTGGGAACCTTGATCCAGTTCCAAACTTTGCAGCAGTACCCCAGCCCTCACTTACTTTGTTGCTGTTATTATCCTATCTGTTTTATTATAATTTACATAAGGTTGCTGGGATGCGTGTTTTATATAATTAATAAACAGATAAGGCATACTTTGTATTATTAGTTCAGAGGCAAGAGATGATAAGACATCCTTCATAAGTATTTGTTTAATTCCCTGCTTTCAAAAGATGTGATACGCATGATTTAACGCATTAGGAAATGCCATCTTTTCCACCAGAGCACCAAGTGGAACTTTTTCATTCTTCTTAACTCAGAGTCATATTTCAAATAATTGTACACATTGGCACAAACTCGCTAACTATGCCAACACAGTCTTTACTGCAGAGAAAATATATATTGCTAACCATTTTCCCAGGAACGTACATTTTGCCTCTCTACTGGTGCCACATAATTGAGAATTATTGCTGTTTCTCCCCTGCTGGTGAAAGAACCAGCTCTGGGAGTACCTTTTGGTTTGATATATTGTGATGTAGAAACTTAACCCACTGCAGTTGGGATTCCTGACCTAATTTATGGCATGAAGAGCTGAAATAAGGTCATGTAAATACAGGAGGTAATTTCAGATGCTCTCCTAATGGATTGGAAGGAGGGTGTCAGAACAGTCAGTCCCACTTCTGATGTTTGCAAAAGGGCTGCTGAAACAGATCTACCAGTCTTGGTGATAGCCAAACATCTGTTCACAGAATGCTATACTTCTCATTTTGCAAATACATAATGGTGCTAATGTAACACATTTTTATGTACTGCCACTTGGAAAAAGCAACAAGAGACCAACAGGAACAAGTTGTGAACAAATGATGTCTATTAGCAGGGACAGATTTTTATAGTTATCCAATTACAAAAACAGAAAAAAAAAAAGTGTTGCGTAAGTAGGACTTTCTTTGGGTTTAAGACTTTTAACAGGTTGGTTTGAACGAAGAAACCAAGTGCAGTAGACTAATGAAATAAAACACAGTGATTAGCACCTCTTAAAAAACTCTGCTATAGAGCTGAGTGTTGTACAGCTTGTCTGAAAACAATCAAATGTAGGCTTACTTTAAATTTCTGTCTGTTAGAAACCTGTTATTGCCAACACACTACATAGTTGAAAGGTACTTTCGAGACCTTAATTTACACAGAGATCATTGAAGATGATCAATATGTACCTTACGAATTATTTATATCTCTGTAGACTGCAAATTAAATTATACTCATTTGTGTGATTACTTTGGTCTTTAAGAAACTTTGCAGACGCTTCAAATATAGACACGTTGCAAAATGCAACAAGTGCATTTTGTAATTTAAAATAAAGTAATAAAGTCCTTTCTTATACTGCTGAAATCTAAATTAAAGTATCCCTCTTCAACTCATCTAACATTGCCTCAATCATGTTTTTCAGTTGTTGGAATAAAGAGTTATCAAATCAATAACTAAATAATTTATGCCCAACACAATTATTTCTTTCTAAAAAGCATTTGTAAAGCTATTTTCTTCATCAATACGAAAATATTTCAATGTTCTAATTAATTCCAACAAAAACGACAAAGCTCATCTTACTTGGGATGCATTAGTGTATCCTCATCAAAACAAAACAAATTACAGCTGATAATTTAAGGATATTTTCTCATTTTATTAAAAAACCACTGAAGTTTGGGAGAGCATACGATGTTCTTACTGAATCAATATAAACTCTCCAATTCGTCATACACAGATCTCTAATGGCTCCTTTCTGAGCTAATGCAAGAAGCTTAACTTCAGCATTTCTTTTCAAGTGAAGGTTAAAAAGCTGAGGTAGTTTTAGCTGATAGAAAAAAAAACCCATTAATTCACAGGAGCAAGGCACCACTTGAGGAACTGCATAACTGTCCAGTGAAAACCACATTTGTCTTCTAGCCAGAAAACATCCATGCACACTATGCAGATAACAAAAATACTACATGGATCAGCAGCCAACAGCTGGAAAGCTGCACAGAGTTTATTCTATTTCATTGTAGCTTGCAAGGATATTAAGCTTCTACCAATAACAACAAACATGAAGAAATAAAATCCACAGTCAGTGACTTTTAGACTCATTCGGTGCCACCTAATCACTGTCAGTAGCTCTGCAGAACATGAAGCTACATACCAACATGGGCTCCTGTAACGACAAATGACTATAAGTTAACTTGTCCTGTCTACGCCAAGGAATAATAAGTGCTTTGAATTTAAAGTGCACACACACAGGCACAGAGCTGTAATGATCTATCTCCCACTGCTTTTATCTTGCCTGTGCTAGTCTTTTAATTCTTCAGCTGTCGGATCACCTACATTATTCTCCATGCACAAATTTAAAAAAAATATTCTTCCTGCTTCAGTCCCTCCCTCTCTCCCATTCATTCTGTGCCTTCTAAACCATATACCTTCAAAGCTATTTTTATGTTTTGCTAAACTTTTCTGGATCTCTATAGACTTGGGATACTGCCATAGCCTACAAATGACCTCCCTGTCTTCAAAGTCCTTCTAAAAATTACTTCTTCCATGAATGCCCATCAGCATTAATCACCCATAGGCAGCAGTGTGTATAAAGACATCAGTTCAGCTTTGAGACTGAAAAAATGTTAGGTCACTGGTACATGAAAGGATAAATTTGATCCGCATTGTCTCCCTAATTTAGAGTACAGGCTCCTTGAGTTGGGAGGCACATCACTCTCTGTGCTGAAGCACTGTGTTTATAGGTGAGGAAAGCTGACTGTTTGAATGGATAATAGATCTAAACTAGCATTTAGTTTTACTTGGGAAATGCGTATTTTAGTGTATTTTCTTAGTTTTGATACCTAGTAATTACATATTGCAAAGTGGTCTGTTGAAGGCTGTTTTCCAAACTGCAGTTTAAATAGAAATCTCCTCAGCAATTTGAAGGGGTTGCCTGTGAAACTGGGCAGTTTGCCCCCCTCTTCTACAGTCCAGACTAATGTGCTTCTCCATTTTCTGCAGCATTTCACAGGGCTCTGGACAACTTTGCACAAGCAAAAGAAACTATTTGGTCTCACAGTTCATCCTTAAGCTGAGGAGTCCATGACAACAGTATTTGGTGGATACTAAAATTTTACACGTTAAATAAAAATTAGCTAAATTAATAGAATAAAAAGCTGCCAGGGGATATTAACCATAAAGATGTCACTGGTGGCTTAGGAAGCCACTGAGGCAGCAAACCTAAGGCGAAGAGTGGACACTGGGATAAATGCAGCATGATGGGAGAGAAAACTCAAACTCCTAGTAGACCATGTCAGGCTGGACAGTGGGGTCCACAACTCCTGCCTGCTGAATCTACAACCACTCCTGCAGAGCCAGTTCTCCATGGTCCTCTACACCTCCTTCTGCCTCAGGAGGAACCCCACTTCAAAGGCGTTACATCAGCCCGTGAAAATGTTCTTACACTAATTTGTAAACTGTGATTGCAGTTTTGCTACCTGGAGCTTATGCATGCATAGGCATGAATAAAGGACAAAACCTTCAATGTTCTCCCTCACCAGCTTCTCTGTGGATCTAGTTTCTGAAACATCACAGTTGAGCCTGTGGCCACAGCTCTGTCAGAGGCAGGAGAGGGCGCTGCTAGTAAATCACAGCAAAACAAACCTCCTTACACATCCTGTTGTGTCACCCTGTTTTGCCATTCCAAATTCCCATTTTAACTATTGTTCCATATTCCATATATTTGACAAGACAACATGTTATCCATCTGCAATCACAACTTTGTGATACCACAAGGGGTAGCATTCTTTCAAAAGTAATGGCACAAATGCAAGTTAAACATAACAGCGAAAACCTAAAACCACCAAATAGAAGGGACTGCCTCTAACACCTGTAAAATAAAATAAAACCAGCTAAACTGTGCATCAGCTCCCAGATCTGATCATTAGCACTGATGCAAACACCTTATTTAGTCATGGAATTTTTTGCCTAACACATTTGAAACATACTTTCAAAACCATAAACCCCCTCCTCACAAAGAAGTATGTCAAAAGTAAAGCAAATTTGAAAAAATAAAAGGAAATCTGAGATATGACTCTCTGGAATTTGTTCTAAAACCAGGAAGGAAAATGATTAGCAGAAAAAAAGCAGAGAAAGGGACCAACAGGGCTGCTAAGCCCTATACTTAACAGTTCCGCCACAAAGTCTTGCAGGGTTTCAGGTATCAAACAGATTTTAGCATAAATCTGGTTTTGTTTCCTTATCAGTGCTGAGTGCTGTGGCAAAGCAATTCTAAGCATCCACCTTCTTCTCTTCTGTTCCTGTCACTACTGTAACAAAGCAAGGATGGATAAATGTACTATACAATCCTTCTGATCACTGTTGGGTTTATGACTGGTCTTATGAATCCTGGTTTACTTTAAAATCTTGACTCCTGGAGTTGTATTATAGGACATCTTCAACTTTCATTATTAAGAGAAGTTCATCCTTAAAGAAACAAACCTGTTAACTGTGGGCCTGAAAAGACTCAACATCAAAAGGCTAATGAAATGAACTCACTTGATGCTTTCATGATTTTATTATTCATATGCCATTCTCATCATGTCTGATTAATGAGTGAGTTTTTATATGATCAGCAGAAGTGCTGCCAGCAAGGACTAGGAGTAAGCAGAGACGAGGGGACGGCAAAGGAGATCACACACAAGCATAAAAAGAAGCCTGACTGAGGACAGTGAGTGATGAGAAAAGAGGAACTCATATCCGAAAGGATGATACAGCCTGACAGCTGACATAACTAAAACATATGAACTCATTATTTTTGAAAAATACTCCTCTTTTCTAATAATACATCTCAGAAATGAGTTCTCCATTATAAGCATTCATTTGTTAAAAAAGAACAGTTAGAAAAATATAAATCTTCTTTAAGGAATGCTTACCTATGTCTAAAATCTTTATTTCTTGTTGGGAGCAAGTAAAAAAGAACAGAAAAACATTATTAGAAAAACATTCAGAAAGGATGTTAAAAGATGAAAAGGCGGCAACATTTACATCTATCATTAGTTAAGTGGTGAACGATCATCTTTTGTCCACTCATGTCGACTATGTAGGTTAACTTAAAATCCATGGAATAACTACTTTGGGTAGATTAAATTCACACAATTTAGATAAGCACAGTTAAAATATTTTATCTGGGTATAACATTTTCACTTCGGTATTAAATACTTTTTCATATGTTTATTTCTTTTCCCCAAAAACATGTGGAAACTCTAAACAATATCTTACACAATGTCAGAAATCTATCCCATACTTTAGTTTGCAGCAGCAATTCACAACTCCAAAAGCCCGATATGAGAAAAACCCCATACCTTAGCTCCAGAACACTGGTTACATTCCCAGAGGGGAATATCCGCCGAACGTAGTTGAAATCTCCCACGTAAAGACTGCCATCTATCCCACAAGCTAAGGCAACTGGAGCCAACAATTTGTTACCGTCAGCTTGACCATTGCAACTGGGGCAGGAGATGCTGCGTCGTCTTCCATTGCCCATAATGCTACTAACCACCGGGGGTTGCTGAGATATAAATTGATTTTCACCATTTCCTTTGTAGAGGATTCCTGGCAGATAATATAAACCAACACAAAACAAAACAAAAACCAAAAGCTTTGGATGTATGTTCATAAAATCATGCATAAGTATTCTAAATATCCTTTTAGTTGATGAACATAATTTCATAGAATCAGAATCATTAAGGTCGGAAAAGATCTACAAGATCATCAAGTTCAACCATCACTCAACACTACCACGACCACTAAACCATGTCCCCAAGTGCCACGACTACATGTTTTTTGAACACCTCTAGGAATGGTGACTCCACCACCTCCATGGGCAGCCTGTTCCATTATCTCACACCTCTTCCAGTAAAGAAATTCTGTTTCACCACCATATTTTTCTCACTACAATTAACAGAACTTTCATTAAAACATTTATAGTTGTATTTAAGTCACAGACACAAAAAGCATTCAATTATCTTGTCCACAAAATGTAGTACAAATACTAAATGCACTAGCATTTAAAACCCAAACAAGTTTTTAGTCATTCTTAAGTGTTAGTAATTTTAATAGTTCTAACACTAGCATTTAAAACCCGAACAAGTTTTCAGTCATTCTTATTTTTAAGTGTTAGTAATTTTAATAGTTCTAATTCAGAATAACAATTGTCATGTTGAAGGAAACGCAGGGTATACTGAAAGAAACCAAGTTCTCTGTCCCTAAATCTTTAGTTTTGAAATTTCTTAGAAATGACTGAAATTCTAACTGGGCATATGTTATGAAAAAGAAAAAAATACATTCAAAACTTGTATTGGTGAAGTCCTACTATAACTAATCATTATTATGATGTCAATTGTAATCTAAAGTGGATTACTGCTGCAAACTGTAAATATTAATTAAAGAGCTACTTCAAAAACTTGGAGATTGCCTCAATTTTACATTTAAAAGACTCTTTATTCAGATCACAACAAAAATATACCTCTGGCAACAAAGTCTGCTTCAATACCACGTCTGCAGTTATAGGCAGTTATTAAAAATGTCAAGACAGCAAAAAAATGTGGTGCCAGGCCAACCTGCCTCTTAAACTTAATTCTGCTTTGAGGCATGAAAGAAACAATAATTTTGTGAAGACAAAGCAATGTGCCAGCAGTATTTTTCTTCCTTACAGCCTCCATAGGAAATCTGAGAAGAAAAATGCACGCTTTATGTTAAATCTTCAGTCTTAGGAAAAAAAAGTGTGACTTTATAGTGTGTTAAAATGTTTCTGGGACCCTCTTTTTATATATATGTATAAATATCCCTCAATGAATCCATTGAACTGTACTCTACAAATGGTCAGCTATTATGGTTATACTCATAAGTCACAATATGTCTTTTTGTGGTATAATCCATGTAAACCACATGTCACTTTGTACTTCAGAGTGATACGTGTTTTATTGATTGTGTACTCAGAGTTTCAAAGGCAGTATGGGGCTGAGGGACACATTTCTCTTCTGAGATGCTTAGGAGAAATTTAAGATGTATTCCTCTTTCTCTCCTCACTCCCATAATGCAGTCTTTATATTGAAAGATATGAGAAAAAAAATACTTTGTTTTCCTCTTCAAATGTTTTAGATGTCTTCACTACTTTTTAATGTTATAAAATTCAGGAGATTATAAACATAAAGCCAATATATGTGATAAAATCAGGAAGAATGAAAATGGTTTATGGAAACCTAATGGCAAGTAATCTAAATAAGTAATCTAAATCAAAAGAAGGAGAACATATTTTTCATGAATAGTTAAAGCAAGAATGCATTAACAGTACAGAAAATCCCCTCTCCGATGATTACATCATTTATGACAATCATGGCACCATAATTTTGCCTGAAATAGCTGAGTTCTCTAATTTTCATCAGAGGAATTCTACAAGTCAGCACAGCGCACTATTGCACCTGATTTATTCTGTCATTACCTTGAAAAATTGGTCCTTCACATTTCTCCTCTATTATCACAGACTAAAAGATGTACATTAGACTATTTACTGCAGTACCTCTGCTTGTCCGTACGAACACTCTCTGCACTCTCCTGAATAAATTTCTCCAGCTCATCCACCTTCTCATTACAACTCTCCACTTTGCTTATTCAATTAGACACATGTCACTTTGAAAAGTCATTACTTGTTAAACGTACTCTTGTACATAATTTAAAGCTACCATCAATTTACCTTGTGAACAGAATCGATCATATATATATACATAATTATATCTCTTTACATTTTTAGCTGGATTACCTTACAATAATCTGCACGGGATTTTGCTGACATCTTAAGTTAGGTACAATGACACTTTTTCTCTTGGTGTGGTCACCTTGTTTTTTCTACCAGTGAGAAGCAACGCTTTAGCTGGTCATTAGCATAAGACACAAAATAAGCTCATGTACTAGTAGTGGGAGACCTCCAAGGGGCACTAGGTACTGCAGAAGTGATGTTCATCTGCCAAATTACTTCTGGGCTCCTCCTTTGCCTTCAAAATCTAGAGTGACAAACTCCCACCTTGAGCCATGTTAACTCTGCTGAATTCACCTTTCTTACATGCTTCCAGCCAAATTTTTCCAAATTCCTTCCAGTTCAGAGTTGAGCTGGGGTTTCCTCTGCATGACACTGTCCAGAGAGTTGCTGAGTAGCACAGTGGACAAATTCACAGTGTTGCCAAGGTATAATTCTTATAAGTATGTATTGCTCCTCATTTTTTCACTGAAATTAAGGAAGATTGGCTCGCTAGCGACTGGACTCTGTCCTGCACAAGGGACACAGGTGCCCTTGCTGGCTCATGGAGGCATCATCTGTCAGCTGCTGTGTGCTGAGCTGACCACAGCATCCTGGGGAGGATTCACCTCATGGAAAGGTTTAAATGGGAAGACAGTGTCACTGAGTGCTCATCCTCCAGAAGAGATAGTACCCATGTGCTAACTGCTCCTGTGGGCAGCAATGCTGGGCCTGGGGATATCATGATGTGAAGAGGAACACCTCCTGTATAAATAAGGGATTTAATATTGGGAGTGACAGTTTGGCAGGAATGTCCCTTACTGTTGTTTAATTTTAGGTAATTTTGAAAACTGGAAGTGAAAACATTGTTCAAGGTGCTGTTAACATACAGACAATAAACCCCAACAGTGCTGATGTACAATTGCTCTAGAAATAGTGTTCCTGTAGCATCACTCAACTTCTAAAAACAATTTCAACTTTCTTTTTTTTTTTTGTAAGCATAACAGGCTGACACTTAGATGAAATTCTTAAGGCATATGTACTTATACAGTGAAGAAACATGACGTATACTGTAAAGCTCAAAGCATTCACCATATACAAACCACTCCATTATTTCCTTTTTTCTTAAAAAATAACAAAGAAAACATTTGAACAGTTAGAATGAGACATCTAAAGTATAGGGCAGTTAAGTACTAAAATTATCAAGAAAAAAATGAACTCTTTACCATTCTGAACATCCAATACATGATGTTTATCCAATGTCCAGCCACCCATGTTGGAAGCATCCAGTTCATAACCCTGCAAAATGGCAGTTCGCTTTTCCCAGAGGGTTAGATCCAAGCAAGACTCATATTCATAACCTACAGACACTGAAATAACAGTAAATTTCCTCATTAAGTACAGGATCTCGTTCAGAAGAAGACTTTAAACAATGTGATTCCCTTAAACTACATACGTTTTTCTCTTCTTCCAGGCTACTTAAAAATCCCTATGGCTAACTGAGATATTCTGAAAACACTAAACTGAATTCCAAAATCCTTTAAAAAGAAATCTTGGGTTATTAAAATAATTTTAGTTATTAAAAGTTGATTAGGACAGGTACAGGAGGAAAGCCATTTTGTGAAGTACATAAGAATGCTATTGTGCTCTAAAGTATGAGGAGCGTGCAGACTACCATACTGCATTATTAGGCTGAGGGCTACAAAGTGGCAAAGAACTAGAAGTGAAAAATGACTGTGATCTGTTTTTGCTTTTGAAAGGAAGTTTTTTTTCCCTATAATTCAAAGTTTATATTAGTATTTTCTAATACAGTTTAATATCTATTGTTATTTTAAACTCCGTTAAACATTTTCTACTTGATGGATACATGTATTTGAGATGTACCTCCCTATTTTCAAGACAACAGGAAAAATGCAAAAGCCTCTGTAATACACATACCAACGGCTTCAGATAATCCATAGACTCTCTGGTTGTATGCATCAGTTTTATCCCATATGAAAGTGTAAGCCAGATTTGGGGATGCAGGGAACCATTTTTGAAAAAGTCTTCCAACCACTGCCACCATAAGATGAACCTTCATTAAATTGAATGGTATAACAGATTGGGTCATAGTAATCTTCAGAACAGATTTATATCCTGCAGCCCTGGAGCTTAAGTATGATAACTTCAAATCAGTTCCTGGTATTGTCGTTTCTTCATGGAGTACCTGTGGATTGGTAGGAAAAAAAAATACAGTATTTCAATGATTTTGAAATTAAACAGAACAATGAAGCTATCATAAAAGGAGGATGACATGGTGCTACATGGCAAACCATTAGGAAGCATCATCCAAATCTGGCCTTCATTTAATAAAGTAAAAAATACATAAACAAATATCAGCATTTCATTTCCTTCCAGAAAAGCAAAGTCTAAATTCTCTGTCATACTGAGGCTGCTTAGTTGATACTTTCTGCTGAAGGATTTAAAAAAAATCTCTCCTTTATTTTTATGGGA
Organism: Merops nubicus; assembly: GCF_000691845.1. Taxonomy (NCBI): domain Eukaryota; kingdom Metazoa; phylum Chordata; class Aves; order Coraciiformes; family Meropidae; genus Merops; species Merops nubicus. Next base: position 53,125 of record NW_008589081.1, read on the forward strand.
AGAAAAGAAGCATACAGGAGAGGGAAAACATCCCCAGCTCTTTTTCCAAAAGAGGCAAAAAAGCATCTTTCATCTAAGTGAAAATAGCCCCTCCTTATGCTGCCACCCATGTCCCAGCTATGGATAGATAATAATAGACAGTAGAACCTCTTAGCACTGTGAAGGGTCAGATTTGGGCCAAGAAGTCTAATTGCTCCTGTAGAAGGAGCAGAAAAGACTTTTAGGTGGTTTACTATTTGCATTACCTGAGGATTGTAAATACTTTAAACTAGAGCATTCTTCCATTTATTTCAAAGATAGAGAAGCAGGATGCCTTAGGGAAAGCTTTTCCACATTTCCTGATCAATATTCACTACTCAGATATCAGCTCACCACTTTCTCATTTCAGAGAGGTGCAATGATTCAATTTTATTTTTAAAAGGTTCCTCCCCCCTTCTACCTTGTCTTTTTCTCTGAGCTGAGGAGCATTTCTGGGTGATGGACGGATGGATGGATGGTTTCTGCATAACATGGATGAAGACAGTCTATACTGTCCCATACCTCAGTCAGGACATAAACACTGAGAGCCAGCTCTTCAGAAGAACCAAGTATCTCAACTTATTGGAGAAAAAAAAATGAAAAACATATCTGGACACATTTACAAAGATAATGTTTTTCTGGTGGGAAGAGAGGGCAAAGGGCACCAAAGAACAAGCCCAAAGCCTTGGTAGTGTCAAAAGAGCACCACTGGGTAAGTAAATTTGGAAAGCTTTATTTTGCTTTCCTGTCTCCTAGTACTAAAGTCTGAAGACAAACACTAATTAATATTAGTGGAAAGTAGACTTCAGGGAGAGCACTGTCATAAGTATTAGGCTTGAGACATCAGTGGGATCAAAAGCTGGCCACTAAAGAAGTGGTAATTTAGCTCTCTATGTTTAAGAAATCCTTGGACATTGCTTTTAAACAACTGACTGTGTTGAATAGGGCCAAATAATGTAGTTTATGCTCTTGAGATCAACAGGTGTTACACCATCATCTATGTTATCACTTTTGCTGGGATATAAAGAAAGATTTATATGGTATCCATGATATCTATCTCCTTCCCAATAACAGCAACAAAAAATTGGAAATAGTATTTTGACTACTGTCTGGTATGAATTATTTACAAGGGATATTTCTAGGCATGCAACTATTCTCCAGTAAGACTATAATTGAGCTAGAAGGAAAAGGGAAGGGAGGAATTGGAAGATATTAGACACATTAAATTCAGATTTAAAAATTCTTAATTCTTAATCTTCCAATTTGTTTTTTTCTCCCCACCATCAACCTGCCATCAGTGAGAAAAAATGACAATCAGTGCCATCAGTTGGAAGGGGTTAAGTGGTGTAATTTTTGTTTGTAAATCTAGTCTGCTCTTCCTCAGTCCAATATATGCACAGTATTTAAGCCAGAGAACAAGTAAATCTTTTCTACACAAACAACTCCTGCCTCTAGAGAGGTAAGTGATTGTGAACATATTCGTTTCCTAAGACTTTGAAGGAAAAACACAAACCACCTAGGAACAAAAGACAAATTCCTCCTCAAGACATCAGCAGGACGCTCATATCCTGCACATTAAAACTAGCTGAACAGATGGAGGTCTCTGTAAGCAAGAGGAGAAAAAGAAATAATATGCTTGTAATAGGACACAATTTAATAGACTTCACTGGTCTCCTGTTACGACCATTGCTTCTTTTACAACTGCAACTGTGGAAGAGCAGCGTTAAACACTTAGGTGGTCTTCCCAGTACTCTTGGCTGCGTTAACAGGCAATAAAGAGGACACCTTGAAGTTTCAATTTCCAGGAAATTCCACTGTGTATTTGGATTACTATCAAATTAGAAACTAGGACACTCACACAGTTCTCAGTGAGGTTCAGAACAAAAACTGATACCCTATTATTAGTTTCTGCAGAAGCCTCAAATACCTGGTGGAAATCTGACTTGTAACTTCCTTCTTTCCATAAAATATCCTCTGTAGTACTTTATTTTCTTGAGAAGTTTAGAAATGTGGAGGTAAGGTTATACATCTCAATTTCTCTCCCAGAACCAAGCATTACAAAGAGAATTAAACAGTTTAACATTCATCAGAAAAGTTAAATCATCAGGCACAGCAGAGAGCATCCTATGGGAGCCATGACAACACATCAATTGTAAAGCAATCAAAAAAGTCACTGGGTATAAAAGTCACATCAGGAATCGCCAACACAACCAAGCTGTCTGCACTTTAGCTTTTACAGATAGAGTGTCAAACTACCTTCAGAAAGGCTGATACCCTAAGGGGTCTGAGTTATAGCTCAACCACCAAATTCTAACGGCTGACATTTTATTTATGGACAATGAAGCTTCTTTGAAGGACAGCTGTGAAATATTTAACCTACAGGACTGAGATAAGGGTCACCTCAATTTTCACAGTTTGTTGTCCTGAGAGTTCAAGCTGGCGACAGAGTCACATAAATTGTGCAGGGCTCCTTGTCTCTTGTGGCTAGCAGGACTAAAGCTGGTCAGGCTCTGCAATACTTTCCTGCTCCAAAATATAATATGATTCTTGTGACATGCTTTGATGCTATTAAGAACCCTGAATAAGGAATTTATTCAATTAAGGGGGAAAAATATCTGCTGTATTGCCATGACTTTTTTCAGCAAAATCAGCAACTTCAATAGAAGGTCTGAGAACAAATTTCATAAACTGAGTGCAAACTTTAGTCCTAATGTCAGAAAGGGTTCTTTGCCAAGAAGCAACAGTTGAGCATTACAACATAACATCACCTTGGTCTAAGAGGCAAGTCAAACTTTTTAGGCAGACGTAGATATTGGCAACTGCTGCTATTACACAAACTGTGAGACCAAGGAGTACTAAAATTATACTTCTTTAATTAGAATCTGAAACTGGCTCATACTGAGATGGAAAAATCTCATCCTTTTAAAAAGACTTCCCCTAGAATTAAGGCTCGGAAAGAAATATCCTCGAGTTAACAATATAAAGCAAGGAGAAATAAAAAGGAAAAAAATAAATGCTTGTTTTTCCTAGACTTAAAACATTGCTGAGATAACAAGGAGAAGAAGGATAGGGAAAGCCATAGATGTGTAGAAACCTAAAAAAGAGTGCATGAAAGAATGAATCAAGTGGTGCTTATAAAGTTTCAAACAGAAAGCAAAAGAGAAGAAAGCCAGCAAATGTGCTGGAAAACAAGGATGCAACAATATAGGTATTTGGCTCTAAGAGTAATCTTCATTTTTTTTTCTCAGTACAAGCTTGAAGTTCTAGAGATTTTAGCTAAGTGAAATTAGGATGCAACATCCATGTAGTACTGGAATATCTAGAATTCCTTTTACACTGCCTGTTTAAATGATAGAATAGGTTAATTTATTACCTGAAGTTACCTACAATGAACCTGAAGTTACATACAATGATTTTCATTAAGTCCCTGAGGCCTATTATTTTGCCCTGAATTCTTCTGGGTAAATAAATTTTGCCACCTTCTGCTGTATAGTATTACTAGTAGTGAGACAGAGGAAAAAAACGAGTGGGCAACCTTGAACATGTAATTTGAAGGAAAATTTTTCAGTCTTCATTCTCCCACACACTTGAGGTGACAGAAACAAGCTGCTCGGGACCTGCAGAAGGCATCTTGCAAGAGTACATAACAGCATATAATAGAAGCTGGGGAGAAGGAAAGCTGCAAAAACTGAATTTCATAATTGCTTGTTGTGAGTCACATGTGCGTTTCTGTCAGACCACACTGCAATATGTGGCAAACAGGAATTTATTATATTGGGAAAAAGACAGCAACAATGCTATCTAATGCACATAAGCAGCTCCAGCTTAACCTGATCTCCCTCATCTGCATGCAGTTTGCTGTCTTGTTCCACACTGATTAATCTCTGTTAGTTAAGTCTAGGCAGAGCATGTTAACTTGCAATTGAAAGTAGATAAAGTCATGCCTAAGTAGTCCAAATTTAGTTAACATGTTATTTATTATCACCTCTCTTGAGTAATGATCTGCTGGGTCTGTGATCATCCCTTTACCCACCGCATTTGTTCATTCCCACTGCTTGCCTTCTTTTTTCAATTTTCTTTTGTGCTGCTTCTTAGGTACAGACTTTATTTCCCCCTCTGATCGATTTGGGATTTGTAGAACACTAAGTACACTCTTTTGGAAATAGAATCTGGTTGTCCCCATCTCTTATCAGAGTAGTGAATTTTTTGGGACTGTTGAGCATTGTGCATTTCTGAGGGAAACCTAACTTTAAATGGATATGTCTCAGGCATGGCTGTGCAGCTCCCACTTGCTGAAAACATGTTGTTTTCACTCAGTACCAGAATGGGTTTTTTGCACAGCTAACAACAATACTGTTTTTACCTCATCGTAAATGACCCAGCAACACCAGCTGCCTGGGATCCACTGAGAATACTATCTTTCCTTATGGCTGGTGTCCTAAGTAGTGACCCAACAGTCCTGCCTTTCAGCCCTCCAGACTCGCTGCATTTGAACCTGGTAGCCAATTTCAAGCACATTTGAAATAACAGCAGAAATCGCTAAAGGTAATTCAGTTCCTTTAGGATTTATAAAAGAAGAGGTGCAGGTAGGGAAGAAATAGCGAAGTTGGTACTCCCATGAGAAAAAGGCTGAATGCAGTCAGTCAGTGGGGGAAGGACTGGATGTGGCAGACAGCTGGAATTACAGCAAGGGGTGGGAATTAGTAGGAATCCACATGTCGTTAGTCCCACTGCTTATGAAATTACTTGTTTACCTAACCACTACAAGTGTATTTTGAAAATGTGTTTTTTGAAATTCTTCTATTACTTTTTTTTCTTGATTTATACCCCATCTATCTAAGCCATTTTCCAAATACTTCAGGAACTGAATCTATCATCTGTTGCCAAAACAAATAAATCAGAGCTGTTTTTCAGTGGGCTGTTTTGCAAATACTTTCTTTTAATTGACTTGCAACTATCAAAGGCACAGAAATGATAGCGAGGATAAAAGCAACAATTTTCTAGCACAGTCTAGATTTGTATAAGCATTTAGCTGTAATTTCCTTACATCTTTACTTTAAACTTGCTCCTGCCATGAATTGCTTAATGATTTTGATCTTTTCTTAAGAGCTCTGCATGAAAACATTTGAATACATTTTCTGCGTTTCCCCTGAAGAGACAAGGACATTTCTCAGTGAATGGGAAAAAGGATACCCTATGGAATTAGGACATTGTGAAGGTGGGGGAGAGAAAGAAGACCAAGCGAAAGAGGAGAGCACGCTTTACCTGTGTCTCTGGGATGATAGGACTATCTTCAGGAGAAATTCTAAAAAAGGTGGATAAAGGTGATGACACAATAACGGGGTTTGGCCTTATGAATCCACTCAAATCACAACTAGGAATGTCATTCTCTTCCTTCTTCATCACCAGAGTATCCATGACATAAAAGACATTCCAGGGAATCCATACTGTGTGATACTGTGTCAGGAACGGTGATCGCTCAAACACCAGCGTCAGAGAGGCACCGCCATTCGCTACCAAGTCAAACCTAGGGAAAAAACCCAAACCAACAGAGCTAGAGAGTCAGCAAATTCCCAAAGCCACCCACAGCCTCCATTTCACAGATTGATTCTTCATTCCACTGTACTGGTCTGAAAGCAGAATGGTTCTCCTAAGAACAATGGAGAAATCAATTAAATTCTATTACATAATACTGCACTGAGAGAATGGACAGTTTAAGATGCTGCACTTAAATTAAGCAAGTCCTTCTACTTCTAAAGTACATAATCAGCATGTTCAATGTTTGAAGGATGTACAGAGCAGAGCTTGGGTCAATCACTTTTTTGTGTCTTTTTTTTCCATTATTTTATTATTATCTTATTTTTACAAGCGGCTCTTCAGTAATGCCTTTGCCATCTTTGTGACTTAGAAGTGCTTCAAAGGGAACTTACATTCCATCTTGGCGAGTGATTGTATAGCCATAGTCTGGATAGTGTAGAAAGGAGACATTGACTCCAATGAGTGGCGTTCCATCAGCAGTTAATACTTGGCCCCTTATGACGGATGCAAGACTGTGAAAAAGATGCAGGATCAAATTACAAATTTGCTTTTTCCATTCTCTTTTGAGTGAATAAAGGCTAGTAGGGCAAACACACACACATACACACACACATCTCTATGTGCTATCAACTACCATTAAAAAAACATTCCTGAGACTCTAACACTTTTACAAGCTTACTTAATTTACTTTGTATAAGCAAATGTCTTGAAATCTACAGACAATAATTTTGTTTACTTTGGTTCATTTTATCTGTGCTGAGTTACTAAGACCAGAAATTCACTGAAGAATTTTAAGGACTTATAAGCCCTAGATGTTCCCAGTCCAAGTCATACCTCTGGCAGATGCCTAAAGAGCAATGTACTTTTCAATTAGTATCAAAGCAATCTGTAAAACTGCAGGGACTATGAAGTACAAAATTTAAAAGAGCAATAAAGAACATTTGTGCAACAACTTTTAATCAACTGCTGTGCCCAAACACATTAATGCTGTTAAATTACTGCAAGCGCAGTAGTTGTAGTGTAAATCATCTTCCTTCACTCAGTGAGATCCCAGACACCTGCTTCCTGTTACCGGTTTATTTTCACGTCATTACTGCTTCATAGAACGCCAGTCAAATGGTTTATGCAATTATACTGGCATGCACTTAACAATTCTATTACATTAATTCATAATTTATATTATTTAGTGAGCTCAGTTTAAAAAGTGCAGTTTCACTTTTCCTTCTGAAGTGTTTTCATTACTTTGATGTATTTCCAACTGTGCTAGCCCAAATCAACTGGTTAAATAAAGATTTACTTAATCATTAATGAAGTGCCCTGTTAGAATACAGGTACTAAGCATGGCAAGTACCTTCTGTACCCTACTGGCACTGGCAATTTGAGTTTTACAGAAAATGAGATTAAACATATATAAAAATATTTCTATATTAAAAGAAAAGGTCTCTGTGGGAAGTCCACGCCATGAAATTTGCAGTCACAGTGGATCTTCTCCTACAGATGAATCTCACACTCTTCAATTTCTTTCATATTCACGAGTAAACGACAAGTCACGCTCACCTCTTATTGAAAGGACTTTCCCCAGGTATGACATGAGTGCTGTCTGCTCCGATAAGAAAACCGATCCGGTCATAAAATGCTTTGGCAGCTTGCTGAGATGGCGACTGTTGGCTTTGGCTGATAATATCCTGGGGATCAGGTAGGCCACGACAATAAGGCTGGTTTTGGCAAGAACTCTGCAAACAGCAGTCAGGATCCATACAGTCAGCTAGCCCATCTGTTGGCAGAAATGCACAAAAATGAATAAACTCTTCCTCCTGCCCCACTGCATGCGAATGAGCCAGACAGCAGAGAGATCAAAAAATTTATGTAGTATGAAAGAATACTAATAATTAATATTTTAATGAATTCACTTTCAATTAAGGAAAGAGAGTTTGTTTCTACTGAGTTCTTAAACTCCCATGGAAACCCAGGCAAGCTAAACACATTCAGTATCGTGTAGAAATTAGACCTATTTATTGGATACTTTTCTAAAAACATGTTGAACAACCCAGAAAATGAAAGTGCTCAGGCTCTGCATACCCTGTTAACTTATAAATATTAAAAGTGGGTCTAAGTAGCTTTTATCTGAGGTTATTTGGCTCGCCACAGGATAGAAACAAGTAACTCCCACTCTGCTGTTTTCATGAAGGTTTTTTTGCATATCTGTGCTGCAAGTAGCTTTAAATATTTCACAACATTCATCAAGGTAGATTCCTTTATACTTTGGCAGAAAGATTTTGTTGCTAGTGGCAAAAGCAATTTCCACAACTATTTTGCATGAAAATGTATGAGAGAACAAAATCCGTATTTAACATTTAGATTTTATTCTGAGTAAACTGATGAGGAATGCTGGCCAGTATAAACAAGATTTAAACACATGGGTGCTTTTATGCTTATGTGCTGAAATATTCACGTATAATGAGCATTGGATCTGTCACATCACTGGAAATTTAATTTGGTGAAAGATTAAGATCAAGATCAAATTGATAACTACTAATTTGCTCTAAGTAAAGTCATAAGGAAAATGAGCCTGGAAATGTCAGCTACAGAACATTTCTAGATGACTGTAATATGGTATCATATAGCTGATAATTGTTTCTCCAAAAGAACGGCAAGACTGAAATAGCTCAAAGATTTTATTATTCCATTTAGATTAGAGAGGGAGGTTGCTTGCTCCACTAAACCGCAAAACATACCAATGCAGTAGTGAGAGGAAGCCCATGACTGCTTCTCTCACAAAAGAATCTAGCTTTAAACTTCTTTCTGAAGGGAAAAATGCCATCCGTTTTTGTTCAATCATATGTTGAAAGAGAAAGAGTGTAAGTAAACAGAGATCTTCTAAAGGTATTCCTCTAAGGATTGCTGTGCTATGTGGATCACTTAGAGGACTGGCAAAATAGTAAAAGGACTGGGACTTCTATTCTTTTGCACATCTAAAATTCTTATTTAACTCAGCTGACACTGAAGTCAGTTCAGGGAAAATGAAAGGGATGAAAAGTCATCATTAAGTATATCAAAGTTTAAACTTTTTTAAGATAAAAGAAAGAACACTGATTTTTCCTGGGATGAGGACACAGCAGAGGGCCATGCTGCCATTCAGACAGACCTTGACAGACGGAAGAAATGGGCTGACAGCAAGTCAGCAGTTCACGCAGTTCAGCGAAGAGAAGTGTGAAGTCCTGCACCTGGGGAGGAATAACCCCAGTCCATGCTGGGAACAGCTGGCTCCAAGGCAGTTTTGTGGAGACTTGGGAGTCCTGGTGGACACCAGAGGACACACCAGAGGGCCATGCTGCCATTCAGTCAGACCTTGACAGACAGAAGAAATGGGCTGACAGCAACTTCACGCAGTTCAGCGAAGAGAAGTGTGAAGTCCTGCACCTGGGGAGGAATAACCCCAGTCCATGCTGGGGAACAGCTGGCTCCAAGGCAGTTTTGTGGAGACTTGGGAGTCCTGGTGGACACCAAATTGAATATGCAGCCACATGCCCTTGTGGCAAAGAAGGTGCCACTGAAATACTGGGCTACATTAGGAGGATTTGCCAGCAGGTCAAGGGAAGCGTTCCTTCCTCTGTACTCAGCACTGGTGAGGCAAAACCTGGAGTGCTGTGTGCAGGCTGGGCTTTCAAGTACAAGAGAAACATGGACATACTAGAGAAAGCTCAGTGAAGGGCTACAAAGATGGTTAAGGGCTTGATCTCTCCCATGAGGAAAGGCTGAGAGAGCTGAGAATGTTTAGCCTGGAGAAGAGAAGGGTTGGGGGGTAATCTCATCAACATGTACAGATCCCTGATGAGAAGATATAAAAAAAGACCTTTCAGTGGCATCCAGCAGAAGGACAGCAGATAATGGGCACAGACTGAAACAGAAAAATCTGTCTAAACATCAGGAAAACTTTTTTGACTGTTGAAGTGGTCAGATGGGTTTCCCAGAGAAGATGTGGCATCTCCATTCTTGGAGATATTCAAAACCCAAGCAACACAGTGCTGAGCAACCTGGTCTAGTTGACCCTGCTTTGAGTAGGGGGTGGGACTAGAGGATTTCCAGAAGCCTTTCCAACCTCAAATAGTTTGTGAATCCTGTGATTTTCCAGTCTCATTCTTGTACAGTATGAAATCCTTTCCTAGCTGAAGTATTGACCTCTCTTGCTGGTTTTAACTCTAGAAACCTGGATCACTGTCAAAGCTGAGGGTACTGATGGTTAAAAGTATAGTTTTGGGTTTTTATATCTCTGCATGGTCTCCCAGGCAATATCTGGTGCAGTTGCCAAAGAAATGCTCAAATTTCGTCATTCATCTTTGTTAGTTTATAAAAAGCAAATGCACATCTGGAGTATAGTCTGCAGGTCATAAAACTGCATGAGATTGACACCTTCTGAACTAATCAGCTGGAAATGCATTTTTACAAGCCTCTCTGCTAACATCAATCAGTGAAAGAATCTCATTTTCACCAGGCAAGATACAGGGATACGCTGTTTGTTATTTTTCTGTGGAGTTTATCAGCCACTTGCCCAGGCGAGTGACGGATGGTTATGAATCTGGCTCCTTATAACTTGAGAAAACATTTTTCATTCTTTCTCTGTACTTATGTGGATAAAGCTATCTAGTACCACTCAGTTGAGTACTCTATTGCAGAGTAAAATTTCCTTTCCAAAATGGCTGTACAAAATTATTGATGAATTTTGTTTAGCCTGAAAAATATGAGACTTTGCTCAACACTAGCTTATCAGTTATATCACTCAAATATAATAGTGAAATTAAAAAGAAAATAGAAACTCCTGCAACCAGCTGGACAATCATTATCAGTCTCAGAAGACTATTTTCTACATTTCAGTTCTAGATGTGAGTGGTTCTTCCATACACAGAAGACATAACGACTGCATTATTTTTTTCTACCTCAAAACTAAAGTCTAGCTGTAAAAATTTTGACTAATATTACTTTTCCCTTTGTTGCAAAGTACACAGATTTGCAGTGGAGCACAGGCTATTGATAAGATTGCTTATTTGAAGAGGCTAATAAAACCCCCAAAACATTAAATGAGACGATTCAAAACAGAGGATTCCCACATTTATGGATATCTACAAAATAAGACATATCAGTGGGCATGTTTGTTTTTGAATGGAAGTTAAATGCTAAGTACAAAACTTCTGGAAGGAAGGAAAATAGGAGGACAAAATAATTCCTAGGCACAAATCCTGCCAGTGCCAATGGATGATTTGTGCCAAGGACCTACATAAATCGCATTCTTGGCAAATAAGTTGATTATATATTTAGGCAACAAAAAGTCTCCATGAAGTGAAATTCAGTGTTTATATAGGAAGAATGCAGTTTTGGAGCTGTGATGCCGGCCATCCCACTAGGACATTTTGGGTGACTGTGGCACTCTAAGGCAAGAGGCTGGAAAGGACAGGAAACTATATTAACAAACCTCAGTTATCCTCACACAGTTCAATTTTACAACAGCCTGTAATCAATGGACTCAATTATAGACACCCAAAATGACTGCCCGTAGGAGCAGTTGGTCAGAAAAGCCACAAAAGCAGAAACAGCCCTTGATTTACTCCTTTGAACAAAGCCCTTGTGTTACTCTTGCAGTATCTCTATAAGCATACCTGTAGTGTACTCAAATCCAACATTCTTGCTGGAGTGAAGAAGCAAAAAATGTGTTGGACTCCAAATGAGCTGTCACTCCAGAAAGAAAACGTGGGAGTCATTATGGATAAATGCTAAGGATATATCAATCCAGTGCTCCCCAGCAACCATAGATGCCAACAAAAAGCTGAAGAATAATGGGAAGCATTGCAGCACAAATCAGAGAACATGAGCATGCCATTGTACCAGCCCTAATTAAGGTACAATCTTTCTGAAATTTATTGAGTTTGGGTTATCTTTGTACTTAGTAACCCTTCTAACAATCAAAACACTCTATGGCAGTAATTTCCTACTTTAATTAGCAGCCTGTCAGTGTTCCAAAGGAAATATAAATTCACATTTGTCCTATTATATTCTTTTGCTAGGCATATGCTGTTAGCCACTTTCAGAGAGGAGGTGCTGGTTGAGGTAATCTTTAGGCTGAATTTGTCCTACCCTGTGACTATGCTTATCAGGAGCAGGCTGCCCTAGTCTATGCAAATAGCTACAAAAATACAGCAGTGCTAAGCACGCTTTGCTTTATCACCGTATTTATTTTTGTTTTAGTAATAAAAGAATATTAATAATCCCTTAAATCCTGCTGTTGGAAATGTGCAACTACTCTTAATAACTGGATAGGAGCTAATAAAAACAAACTTTACAAAGGAATCTGTTCATTAAAGGCGTACCTAAACTGAAGAGTAAACAGCTTATTCTTCCTACAGTGCTGACAAAACACGGTCCATTTTGTTAAAGTCTAATAGTGATGCATTTTTTCCCCTCCTAAAGCAGTTAGGCTTATTCCACTCATGGACAGCTCTGACTTCCCCTCTCCCTACAAAACCATTAGGAGTTTAATTTAGCCTAAGGTCTGCTTGTTGCACACACATTCCTTGTGGGTTGCTAAAATGTAAAGAAAGTCCTGTATTTTATTATCCAAATCAAACATGTGGAAATACAGAGTGATACTTAGAGAAAAAGAAAATGGTCTGCAATACTGTCAGAAATCTGTATTAAAAGGAAGATGAGTAGAAACCATGTCATCGCATGTCAATAATACCTAGAAGAAAAAATGATCAAGTATGCCTTGATGTCATTAGCATTTCCTATGGAGAATATTGCTATTGAGGTCCTTAGGATGCTCATGTTGACAGTTTTTGAACAATCACCCCCAGAAAGAGCTAGGAATCAAAGGAACAGCAGACACCGTTATTAATGAATTATACTCATATTAATATATGAAGTATTTTTTATCCACTGTAGGATGAAATACAAACATTAACCACAGCATATCAATTAGCTAACAACCAAGATAATCTTAATTATATAACCACTGAGTCTAGTGCGATGTAAATCACACTACCTGCAGTCAGGGTATAAACTCAGCATAAGTACTCAGATAACCTAATCTCCCACAATAAACAAATATAGCAGAAGCATCCTTGGGCCATTCCCTGTAGCTGTCTGGAATTTGAATGGCTTGCTCAAGAGATGAGTAGGTTGATAGCAGGTACTCTTGGAAAGGGAAGAAACATTGCTTCTCTTTCCAGGTGGGCTTCTGGCAAAGAAGACTTTCTTTTCCACATTGCTTCTTTTTCCAGGTGGGCTTCTGGTAAAGAAGACTTTCTTTTCCCAGTTTTGTTTGGTAAATTTCCAGTTTTTAATTTAATTTGTCATATTTTAACCCTTTTCCTCAGCCACTAGTCAAACACTGAAGAGAATATGCTCTGTACTGAAACATACAACTGAAAATCATGTCCACTGAAAGAGAAATGCCAGTGACAAACAGCATTATATAGGTTAATCATGGCAAAACAACTGTTTCAGCAAGGCCTTCCTCATACACAGCTACATAATGTCTGTAAAGGAAATAATAAAAAAAATTGTGAGGAAAAAAGCAACAGAATACCAGCATTAGGCTTTTTTTTTTCCCCCCAATATTGCTCTTTCTTCTTGAACTTCAAGTCATCCTGTTAGATCCTTCTGCTCCAATTCCTTGTTCCCTTTCCCCTTTTCCTCACAAACAGCTATTGCTGTTTTCTGTCTGAAGGAGCATCTTCTTTTCTCTTTTTCCATTTATGTGCCTTCCTGTTCACCTTGCTCCTCTTCTACTGCCCTGTTATCTGCTCTTGACTCTCTCTCTGATAGCACGTCCTTCTATTATCTTCAACGTTTACTTAATCTTTTTTAGTCTATCACTGGGCTTTCAACTATTTTCCCCTTCATGATCTATATTTTCCCCCCAAGTTGTTTATGTTCTAATGCAGTTTCTCCTCTTTGCTTTGTCTATTTTCATGCTTGCAGGTTTCTCTTTCTTGCTTATGCTCATAATCCCACAGCCCATGTGAACTTAATACCCCAAAGAGCACATCTCTGCGTGGAGATTCTATGGCTGATTAATCCTCTTGCTCCCATCCTACATGTAGGAATTCAGCTTCACGGTAGTTCAGATTATGTATATTAGATTGCATCAAATTCTTTGGGCTCCTAAATGTGCAAAAAAGACTCAAAATACACAGTATGTAATAGAGAAGGATGATAAATCAAATGACATGTAAAGGCATAAACAGCAGCACTGTTTTAATTGTGTTACTTATTTTCCTCAGGAAGTAAATGCTGCTGTTATTTATAGTTTGTGCTGCCTAAGTTTCCAACTGCAGTTGGGCTATGAGAGCAAACAGTCAATCAGCAATGGCAAAAGCATATGCAGTCTAAAGCTGAAAAATCAGCATCATAGATGACTTTATTATCATCCAGAGGCCCTAATGGAATTTCTTATCTCTGTTCTGAATCTGAAGGTGTTGAACAAAAAGAGTTGGTGAGAAAAAGGGAAGAAAGACAGACAATAAAAGCATTATGTTGATCTAATATTTGGCTGTATTCACACTTAATCTTGGTTTCATGTGATTCTAGAGTCATGCCAAAGTCACAGCCCCTCTACCTTCCCTACCCTACAATGATGATTGCAGATTGATTCCCTAAGTCAACAGTCCTGCCTGTATCTCACTGCAGATTGTTACCTGTCACCTGAATGACAGACTGCAGAAAAGCAAGCCAAAAAAAAAAAAAAAGGCTTCTGGGAGCATCCTGTCAGTTATTTGAGCATTCAGGCTATGGAGGGATAAGATCTCTGTAGGCTGGGCAACCAATTGTTTCCAGCAATAGTATTATAGGTCAAAATGTAAACTCCCTGTTCAGTGTTTTCTCTTGGGATAATTTCCTTGTGAGGTCGCTGAAAATTTGAACTCCTTTGTTTTTTTTTTCCTCTCCACTACAGTTCACTGAGTTCAGGCTATGTTTTATTTCAGTATAAAAGAACATTGCAAGGAAACTAAGGTGACTCCCATCATTTTCTAAGTATGTATCTCACCTGTCATAAGCAGCTTGTAGGGCTTTGCTGACACACCATATAAAAGCACTGAATACCGGGATGCATTCTTACAGACATCAGAGCTGGTAAAATACATGCATGATTCTCATGGCAGTATTTAACCACCTGACTGTAAAACCTCTGTTCTCCCCAGTGTTACAGATCCAGTTGGCACACCTTACCTCCTTCATTGTCCTTGCTGTCAGTGCAGAGAGTTTCCATGGCTACGTCACAGCCTGCTCCCCTCCATCCCGGCTGGCAGACGCAGTGCCAGCCGTTTTGGTCCAGCGTGCACCTCCCATTGCTGTTGCACAAGCCAGGACAGCCCTCTGTTGAAACAGACAAAGAAGAAAAATCACAAGTGATTTAATGATTGCAATTACAGAAAAAGAAAAATAAAATACAAACAAGGGACACTTACTGGGAACAGGCCTTAAGAACAGCACAAAATACTGTAATTGCACATGGAGTGGAACAGCAACATTACCCGGGGAATGTAATTCTTAACAAAGTGGCATCTTTGATTGGCCTGACACTTGAGACACCACTTACCTGTACAGGCAGGAAATAAATGCACCAATCCTCTAAATACCTGCAGGCCAGACAAAATTAAGTTTTTTTTTAAATTATTTTTTCTTTTTTTTTTTTTTGGCGAAGTCATGAGA
This sequence comes from Merops nubicus, assembly GCF_000691845.1. Lineage (NCBI taxonomy): Eukaryota > Metazoa > Chordata > Aves > Coraciiformes > Meropidae > Merops > Merops nubicus. Next base: position 68,386 of record NW_008589081.1, read on the forward strand.
GATGAGAGCATAGTGCAAACACAGCTGTGCGACAATGATACTTTTTTTTGTGTGCCCATAGAATAAATCATTATTTGCTCTATGCAGCATTGGTTACGTACTGGCACAAACGTTTAAGCTCCCTGTTACTATGAACAAATCCCTCCAAATTCTTAAGTGGGAAAACAGGTATGATTTTGAGCACGTAATAGAAGAGTACATTAACTTTATCTGGTCTCAGAGTTGCCGTATATTCATGTGAAATTACAGTGCGCTAAATAATTGCACAAAGTATAGGCCTGTTTCAGTGACTATACTTTATGCCAAAAATACATTCCTTTTCACAGAATAAGCAAAGCCCAGGAAATAGTGAAGCAGCTTAGCATCTATTCTAACAAACATTAGGATTCAGGCTGCATACGGATGGGACAGGACCAACAGGATTTTCAACTAAATGTAATAGCTGTGCGTATTTGATTACTTAGGACGGACAAAATGAAATACCATAAGGACCACAATAAAACATTGATAGACTGAACAAAAACACGGTAGTGACGTGCTTCAAGACAGATAGCAGAGAGTGATTTCTTGTGACAATCTCCCTAAGGCTTTTGTGCTGTTACCTTTATATCCTATCTTGTCTGCTTTTATGGCCAAGGAGGGAAAATTTGGGAAACAATTAAAATAATTTAATATATCCAAAATCGATAATTGTTTTCAGTCTAACATTGCATTAAAAGAAAACAGTATCTGGCACTTCCTAATGATGAATCTGGCATGCAGCCAACATGATCTGTATGAAGATGACAACACTATAAATATGTAGATTTTAGTGTTCCTTATCTACGGCTATGATAAGACACTGACAGAAGCAAGTACAGATATGGCACTAAATATCTTCTGAGAGGTGGCTACAAATCAGATATTTTTGGACAAAGCAATTTTCTGTAAACTTTTCTGAAAAAAAACCTCAGTTAATGGTTAAACACTTCTTCCCTTTGTAGAACTACTAGCTTTGTGAACTAATCTACTGACCCACCTCAGTTAAGCTTAGCTGAGCTTAGAACAGCCTTTTAGAAGTAATAGTCTATTTTTTTCTTCTAAAGACTTCTGAATTTACTGACTCCTTTCAATCAGCTCCAAATTTCCAACATTGCCAAAAAAACCTTACAGAGGGTGTTCTTGTCCAGTTACTCTTAGAATGTGAAGAATCAGGAAAATCTCTTGTGAGGAAGGATGGTAATGCTACAATTATGGATACTGTGCTATTATGCCAGCCTGAGATTAGTCTTGCTACTCTTATTCTTTCAGACTGTACGTGCTAATAGTATTTGTTGACGTACGGAGACCTATTTTTCGCTTAATCTTTCTGCTGTTTAATTTATGGATGACTTACATATTTAATTGCAATACTGACAGAACATTTTAGGAGTCAACTGGGTACACTCAAGACTTATTGTGTGAAAGCCTGGATATTGCCATGAATATTGCCATATTCTAATGAAAAAAAAATACACAAATAAGGAGTAGAGAAAGATACTCAGGGAAA
>NW_008589081.1:69944-112128 GCF_000691845.1 Merops nubicus
ATATTTTAAACGTTTTTCTGAATCAAATTTTCACCAGAACTGAAGATACAAGAATATTTGCTGTTTCATGTCAGGCTTTTGCATCCTTGAACCATTTAATTGAAAATGTGGCATAGAGTATACGAGTTTTTTCTAGCTTTGTACAAAACATAAGTAATAATTTACTTTAGAATTTCTACATTCAGATAAACAATAGCTTAAAAGCCTGGGGTATTCTATTGATCTGTCTGTATATAAACACATACATATCTATAATTAATCTCTTCTTCAGAACTAATGACATCTGTTCTGTGACAAGAATATAATTTTGCTTTGTTTCCTAAATCTTACAGTTTTCTAGGTAGAGGTCCAATGACAAAACTAACAAAGTAAAAACACAAAACAGCAAATGAATATTATCTTCAGTTTTTGGTTCAAAAAAATCTAATACATGTATACAGTTTGTATATAAATGTATAATTACTGATAAAATGTTATTATATAACGTAAGAAATATTTCATTTTTCATTTGAAATGAGTCAAAAGTCATGTGAGTTAAATCTATAATCCATGGAATGTATGTAAGAGAAGATTCTTTTGCCCAGACTAGTATGTTTGTAACTATATATTCATATAGAAAAAGTACATGTAGGTATAGGCATGTCATCAAAAAGCAAATATACAGTACCTTTCACTATCTTATCCAAATAGTGAGCTTGAGAATTAAAAAGAAAAAAAACAGACAGACATTTCAGAAGTGTCACATAAAACAAGAACTGTTCAGAATTCACATGCAAATCAAGCAGGTGCACCTGACATGAGAGCTCTTACGTTACAAAATGAAAATGTATCTCAAAGCTTTTAAAAATGCACGGAATTCTCTTTTCAGCAACCACCATCATGATTCAGTGAAACTGTTTTAGAAAGGAGGCCTGCAGGAGAAAGAGAAGCTACTTTTCTGAGACTACATTTTTCTTCTGACTTGACATGTTTCGATTTTTATGTGTGACAAAGAAATAATCAAAGCTAGTTTAAAAAATCCCAAGTTTCCGCACAGCCTAAGTGTAATTACTTAGCTTACGAGCTTTAAAACACTGACCATACTGGAAGATCTTTGATTTGCAGGTCATGTATGACTCTTGACAGCATAAATAGCACACTATCTTAGTTCTGATTGGATTAACAGGATTTTTAGGAGGAACAGTTTCCTTCTGCTGCAATTCAGCCACAGTTATTCTTCTGAGCACACACCCCAAGTATATAAATAAGTTAGGTCGTATGTATGGGATTGAAGCAAGTGTAGTGGGGTTAGTAGCATGGTGACCCATTTCATTTGGGAAAAACTGGTGAAAATTAAACTCAGGATTGAGATGTATAAAAATACATAACATGGTATATCTAAGAATAACAAGACTCTTTTTTTTTCATTATGTTCTGACACAAAATTTCACAAAAGACCTCAGAAGGCAGATGGATGAATGACAGACAGAGCACAAGATGGATTTAAAACAGCGGGCCCACACTTTTAATACACAAAATACAGCAGAGATGGGTTATATGTTCCCTCCTTGCTTTCAGGAACGCACATCAGCTGCAGTTGTGCTGAAGGAGTTCATGTTATATAACAAAACCACACAGGACAAGCCCATCACAGGCTACCAAATCCAGCCACCTGCACATAAGGTGAGAGGATATTACAGACTGTTGTAGTGGAGACACATCAAACCGAGTCAACAATCTTACAGTCAATCCCCTGTTTTTGCTGTGGGCAAGGTCTCTCAACAGAGCCCTCGTGGACTCTCTTATTTTTGAAATTTGGCCTTTTCTCCTCAGTGATGGCCCCTGTCTGTCAAGTACTCTGTCACCTGTTATTATCCCTCAACTTTGTGTATTGCATGGAGAAAGAAAAGTATTTCCATCCATGGCCTACCCTCCAGTTTGGATAACGGGAAAAAGCTCTTCCCAAGTCCAAGGAAGGGGGTGATGACATAGATAAGTAGTCTCACAGAAGCCACAGTCACTGCTATGACTAAGAACTAGAAACTTTTTAGCCCCTCTTTCTTGAAGAAAGTGTCAGGTGTTCACTGCACATTTTTTTTCCCTGTGTTTTCTTTTTTTTTTTTTCTGTAATGTTAAGGCTAAAGGGAAACAAAGAGAATGAAAACATCAATAACAGAACATTTAGAAGAGCAGCAAGAAACTAAGTAGGTTTTCACATTAACCACAAACAAAAAGAACCTAGCTGTGTTTCAGGGTGGATCAAATTCTTCTCTTACTCATCCAATATAATTCCCCTTGCTCCTACACAGCTAATCTTAGAACACGGTGTTAGTATGTGTGGAGGAAAAAAATCAAGCTTTATTTCATAAAATGGAAGCAATTAGGCCTATATGGGGAACGCATCTGTCCACCAGTGAATCTTTAAATGCCTTTACAAATGTAGGGCTATGTAACAGAACATTAAAAACCCCTCCTAAGCAACTGAAAATAGTCCCTGCAATCCCATGCTCCTACATGCTATTTCCTTTCAGAAATCCAAACTACATTAAAAATAAATAAATAAATAAAAGGATTAAGAAAATGTTCATTAAGATTTCTTGTTTACAGTAGTCTTATACGAAGTCAGTTCCAGACCATAAACCTGTAATACTTAGAAAACAAATCTGACCTTCCAGTAGCCTTTTTCTGGTCAGCTGACATTAAAGACAATGTCAGAAACTATTTTCATTCACATCCAGCATCCTAGAAGAATCAAAGAGTATAACTTTGCATTGAGTTTAACTAGCCATGATGTCTTCCTTATTTTCACACTGCTGCAACTGAAATAGCAACGAACCCAGCTCTGTGTGTAAGTACAAACTACAAGCCTTTTTAGGTGGGATTTGGAGCATTTGGGAGGATGGGGCATCTCAGCAGGTGTTCCATGGCAAGGTATTTACACATCTGGCACATGTGGGTTATGTTAAGTCCTTAAAAAGTCTAATTATAGACCAGACAAAATACCCACAAGGGTTTTCTTGCACGGTTTAAGATTGTGAAATTTTAAATCTTGCTATTGTTTCCAGAAGCAGAGGGACTTCATATGGACTCCAAATGGAATGAAGAAAAACAAAATGAAGATGTAACATTTGTACATTTTCTAGGATAGTCAAAATCCAAGAAGATATAAGTGGCTTTCAAAATTCATGCAACATAAAATGTAAATGATGATATCAATCAATGTGTGTGGGTATTTATATAAATATGTGGCAGATAAATGTATTTTACAAAGAACTGGTAATAGTCAGGCAAATTCGCATTTAACACAGCATATTTCATAACCAGTCAGAACCTGACAATTTTATTAATTTAATGTCTCCGATTAGTTTCCTATCAGAGATGTAAATTGGTATCTTTCTTAGATTATTCACACACTACTTCCTCTAGGTATGATAGAATAGCCACAGAATAAAAGCACATATTAAATCCATTTATCCCAATCAGCTCCTGTTTAAATCAGCATGAGTCACATACCCATCGATTTGAAGTTCCTTAATTGGTACTTTTAACATTGCTTTATTCTGATTATTCTGTCATGAAGGATTATAACTGTGACATTCTTCAAAACACTGTGTAGCAAATTTATATTTCTGTTAGTTTATATTATTGTTCCCCATCAGACATCTTCACACATCATAATCTTTCTAGCCTGTACACTAGACTGCACCATGCCGCATGGTTTTTTGTAGTGTATCTATAGTTCCACTACAGGGTCAACTCAGCTGCTCCACAAGAGTGATGAGTTACTGTTCTGTAAGAGCAGAATTTGACCTTTTAGTGCCACCAGATATAAAGCAAAAATACAAAAAGAATGTGATCAGAGCCATGTTGACCGAGGTCTGCCTAAATTAAAAACTACTTCTAAGGGTTTTTGCTTCCTACACCTTGAAAATGTGAGCCAAGCCCTTGCCTCTCCTCCAGTAATACTACCAGCCTTCTCTCTTCCTTACTGTGTTACATCTCCTTCTAGAAGCAAAGACAAAGGACGAGTAAGAGAGAAGACAGCCAAAGTATTAAGTATTTCTATAAACCTTGGTTTACAATCCTTATGACAAAGAACTTTCCCCCACCCCCCTGCAAGAATATCATGAGAGTGGCCAAGTGGAACCCCCGAAATTTAAGCAAAGCTGGGTTTATGGATACCTGTGCAATTTTTATACCCTTCGTCCTTTATGGATGTACAGAGCTGACAGTCCTTGTTCTCTCATGAACAACAAACCATGCTAACACATGCAAAGAACTGTTTTCTTATAAATTTTTCTATCATCTTCCTCTCTAAGTCAAAATCATTTAGTACAGTATCTTCACACTGCAGGTATGAACAGAGAGTGTATTCTTATCTCATTTTACCAGTGAGTAAGTAAGGAATAGAAAGATTAAAATGAGAATCTCCATGCACTTGACTGCAAACACCTACAATGTGATCTTCCAGAATACTTAGAATGATATAGGATTTCATACACAAACCAGCATTTTAGCAGTTCACACACAAGCAAGTCAGGTCACCAGACAATGAAGAAATCAGGATACTCCTTTAAAGTTTGCCTTTGTGAACGGCTAACAGAAAATACATGGTACCAGCACGGGTGGAATTCCGTTCTTCAAAATTATTCTCAACCAGCACCAGAACCCCATGCACCAGTCTCTGGTACAAATGGAGTTTTGCATGTGACAGCCCTTCACAACCTTGCAATACTCTTAAATCAGGTCCACCAGGTACAGAGGGAAATGTAGTTAAAGATATAATTGTATTTTTTATTTACAATCATATGTATATGCTATAATTAATATGGGATATATCTTCTGTTATATGATGATACACAAAAGTGCTCTCCAGAGACTTCCTGGTTTTACGTTTTTGATTTTGCAACTTTATTGAAGTTCTTTTAATGTAGTTTTTGGCATTTGAAAGTTATCGAGTCCTGTGCACATGAAGTAAACTGGAAAAAAAGATTCCATTTTGTAGCATCATATTATTTTTGATGGTGAACAAGGCAAATATCCCCTGTAATATTTAAAACCAGTACTTCTTATCCTACCCACAGCAGACTTAGGGGATAGTTTATTGATTTCTTTAAGCAACTGCATTACTCTCAAAGAGTGATGCAATTTCTGAGGAGCTCCATACCTCCACCAGAAAACTTACAACTTACAAGAGTCCAGAATTCATTTTAAAGCCACTGTTCTAACCTGCCTTTAGAGTGGTTCATTCATGTCAAATTCATCATTCACTACAGCCTATTCGGAGTCTTTTCTGCCTGCTGAGCTGCTTCCTAACTTGAATTTGTGTAGTTGATTATTCTTACTTAAGCAGAGAACCCACCATTTGTTGAATTGCACCTTATTTTTCTGCATAGCCTGTGCTATTTGTTAAAGTAATTTTAAATTCTTGTCCTGTCTTCCAAAGTGCTTGGGGGCATCAGGCTTTGGTATCATTTGCAAATGTAATTCTCTCTATTCATCACTGAACAGTACTGAAAGCACATGTTCTTCCACTGTAAGCAGCTCATGGTCGTCATCCTTTCTCATTTATAAGAACCTTCTCTTAGACATACCATATGTTCAGAGCATTGCTGCCAATAGAAGAAGATTACAAACACTCTTCCCTTTTGATACTTCTTTACTCCTAAATTCCCATCTTGTCCTTCTTGTAAAGGAGAACACATGGATGGAATAATAGTTGCAGGCAATTTTCTTTGTCTTCCTCCCTATCTAGGCCAAAACAATCTTTGCCCTGAAATCGTACTTTCTTCATAATTTTTGCACTTCTCTCCAACGTCTACACAGACCTGCAGCAGGGATATCTGCTGTGTAAGGTTCTGCAGGGAGACCTGAATTCAGTGCAATTTATCCCTTGCCAAAACTGCAACCATTCTTTGCAGCAACTATTTATGAGTTTTTATGTACAAAGGCACATAAGCCTGCTACTCTTCAGATTTTTTGTTATGGAGTGCATCTCAATTATACTATAAAGTAAGATTTCTCATCATCAATGTTGGAAAGCCACATATATCTTAGAATAAAAGGTTCAGTTGCTTTTGAGGATATAGTAGACATAGGAAGTTTGGGACTTCTGATAAAATCATGACCAGTGTTGCATCCTATTTAGCATGTATTGAGCTTGAAGAGGATTTAGAAGAAAGAGTATATAACATTAAGGATTTAAAACTGTCCTACATGTACAGGCTGAAAATTATTCAAATATGTACTTGAGAGCTGTGACAAACTCACAAAGACCTGTCTCAGATGCAGGTAGAACCTCACATATTAAGAAGTGCATGAAAGATATATTTGGCTTGAAAACATACTAGGAGATGGAACAGGGTACAAAGCATTATTGTGTCCATCTTTCATCCTGACTGGAAATCCTCTCAGAATGTGTCTGACCAGCATGCAACTATATAATGTACAGAAGCACTTAGTTTCTGGCCACTTCAACTCAAGTAAGCTTTGCAACATGCTTTAAAATTCTTCACATCTGAGAGGATTCTGCTGTTTTCTGAAAATGTGCCTAACTTGAACTCCACATGTGGTCCTCATTTAAATGCAAATCCACCAATTAGCAATTTTAAAGTATGCTAACAGATCATTTGCATTTGAGGAACTTGGTCTTGAAATGTGTTAAGGCTTGACCAATAATTCATGTTTTTTCACAGCTTCAGATACGCATGCACGTCTTAAATTTACCTGGTCATTGAGCATTTTTATAATTAGAAAACTACAAATATTTTCCATATTCAAGGCTTGGCCTGGCAAACTATTAACATGCCCTTCAGGCACACAAAAGATCAAAACCATATTTGTTGTAAATTTCAGGAAATCTTTTTAAACTGTGTTTGTCATTCCTCTGGGTGCCAAGAACAGTCATCTTCTCTTTTTTCGTGGAGTTTTTGCATTGAGGGTACAGGTGTAAATACTGTGGTAAAATCCCAACTAAAAAGTAGGTGGGTGGTTTGAAAGTAGAATTTTACTCACAATATTGTGATGAGGTAACTGATACGTGACACAGTAAGTTTTGAATCTTTGGTTGATTTTAAGTGAGAATAAACTGTTTGAATGTCCAAGGCGATAGCTTCAATCAGATATAATCTTATTTTCAAAAGACGAAATTTGTACTAGAGGTATAATTCTATGAACTTGAAACTAAGGAGAAACAAAAATGTAGGAATTTTTATAGTTACAGAATATATTAATACAGCAGGAGTTATTCTAATTTGAAGGACAAAAATTTCTCTCTGATCAAAATTCTAAAATCTCAAAAGAATCTTAAAATTTAGGAAGAATTCTTGGAATGAATGCACTAAGGTACACTAAACACCTCACATGTTAAAACACTCTTAAAAGTAAATATTCTCAGTAGTTTAAACTTTGGAGAAAAGTAAACCACGCTTGGCAGCTTCACATCAGTACAAAAATGAGGATGATGATGATCAGTAATACTAGTTATCCATGCTGCTCTCCCTCTAACCTGCAAACTGAGATCAGTCAAGCCCTCAAAGTGGTCCATGACTTACTTTGTCAAGCCCATACTTCAAAAACATATACTGTAATGATATACAGCCATATCAAGTTTTTTATAAGCATTTCCTTTAATTAGCAGGAAGAATACCTTTGCCTTGACTTGCTCTCTGATCTTAAAAAGCGATAAAGTGTCATTTCCCTGTGGTCACATTTGAAGTCTGTAACACAAGGAGCCCTAAGCTAAACACGTGTTGAAGAGGGCAGGTGCAGACAGTGTAAATGGTGGAGGAGATGACTTCTTAGCATTCCTCAGCATTAGCAGTACTTCTGAGTTTATGCTGCTCACGGTCACAGAGAAAACCAGCACACAAATGCCTTCATGTTTGTCCCTAGACAGAAAACACATCAGTCACCAGGGCAGAGTTTGCACTAATGAACACACTAACAGCAGTGTGCTTTAGATGTTTGGTTGTTTTGGTTTTTCACCATAATTCTGAATATATAGCAAACCAGATGTCTTTTCTGTTCTTATATCTAAAATAGCTGAAATGAGAAATTTCTTACTGAAGAAAATTTATTATTGGTTTCATTGGTCTGAATGTCATGTTAGTGCCTTTTCACGGAAAGAAAAAGGTTAAAATTAGTGCCTTGCCGTCATAGAATCATAGAATCCTTTAGGTTGGAAGGGACCTCTAAGATCATCAAGTCCAACCATTGAGCCATTAGGGCTCTAAAGTCCTCTGCTAAAATAGATCAGAATCTATCAGGGTTGGAAGGGCCCACAAGAATCACCCAGTTCCAACCCCTCTGCCATGAGCAGGGACCCCTCCCACTAGATCAGGCTGCCCAGAGCCTCATCCAGCCTGGCCTTAAAGACCCCCAGGGATGGGGCCTCAACCCCCTCCCTGGGCAACCCATTCCAGGGTCTCACCACTCTCCTGGGGAAGAACTTCTTCCTCACGTCCAGCCTGAATCTGCCCACTTCCAGCTTTGCCCCATTCCCCCTAGTCCTGTCGTTACTCGATATCCTAAAAAGTCTCTCCCCAGCTTTCTTGTAGGTCCCCCTAAGATACTGGAAGGCCACAATAAGGTCACCTCGGAGCCTTCTCTTCTCCAGACTGAACAGCCCCAACTCTCTCAGTCTGTCCTCACAGCAGAGCTGCTCCAGCCCTCGGATCATTCTCGTGGCCCTTCTCTGGACACGCTCCAGCAGGTCCACGTCCCTCTTGTACTGGGGGCTCCAGAACTGGATGCAGTACTCCAGGTGGGGTCTCACCAGAGCAGAGTAGAGGGGGAGAATCACCTCTCTCGACCTGCTGGCCACACTTCTCTTGATGCAGCCCAGGATCTGGTTGGCTTTCTGGGCTGCAAGTGCACACTGCTGGCTCATGTCCCTTGTTATCTTTTTCTCAACTAAACTTTAGGGTAAATTCTTAGAAGATAAAACAATTAGATCTCAATTCTCAGTGGAATATAAACATATTACAAGCTTTATACTTCCACAGTGGACTACCACTGGATTTGAATTTCAGTTCCGTGTACTAGGTAAAGTAGCCTAACGCAGCACTCAGAAGTAGCACCAAGGTAGCACAATGCTAACTTTAGCCCTCCTGAGGGATTAATATGAATACTTAATCACATTAATCCACATTTAGATCACTTATGTTTAATGACATGCTTTCTGTCCACAGATATATAAATATTAATTTTGGACTGAAAGATAATCGTTCAACACAATAACAATTAAACAGCTGTAACCTGTCTCATGTGTTAAGTAATGGAGCTGCAGGCAAGCTCCATAAACAGATGGTCTTACCCACCCATGCTTAATGTTAAAGACTTTTCAAAAAAGAGGTGTTGACAAATCTGAACAAGAAGGCATAGTTTTAATGCAAATTGGCCAATCTGCAATTTAAATTACTCTAAAACTAATTTGGTCTATAGAAAAAAATTAAGCTCCATTGTAAAACTGAGATGTTACATAGCACATGGATACAGCAGATTCCCCACCAACGTAATTATTTACTAATTTCATGCAGCTAACAGAGTCTAATGGAAAAGCAGCTGGAAAAATATTCCTATTTATGGACTTCCTATGACAGTTACTTAATTTACTCATGGTACAAGCCAGTTATATCACAAAAAATAATAGACTTTCTGAAATAATATCTCTTCCAATCTCACAAAACGACTGCTTGGACAGGAGAGGGTCACTGAACTCATTGCAAACCAGGACAGAAAAGAAACAAAAACATATTTTAGCACAACTGTGTTATGAAAACTTAATTACAGAGCAAATTTTCATCCAGACTATCACCTGGGCACCAGCTGTGCCTGTGCGGTCTTGTATCGCATTGAGATGCAGGTCCCGCTTCACAAAATAATATATGGATCTTCACCTCAGACCCATGAATATCACTCCCAGACCAAATAAACAACTGACAGGTGCGTTTCCATAGCTTTGCAGTAAACTGTTGATTTAACCTGTTCTCACAGGGATACAGGAAATGGTAAAACATGACAATTCTCAGGAGGGAAAAGACAGTAAGCAATTTAGATGCCTTAAATGGTTTAGTATTTGAAACATCCATGGCCAGTGTTTAGTTCAACTCTGCAAAATGCTAAACAATAGCAATAAATCCTGAGTTTTGTTAATTCTTATTAGATTCATTTCCTCACAACACTGAGCATGTAGTTATCTGCTCAACATCTTTGATATCAATCTTTGGAAGCCTGTGTTTAGAGCAAAGGCAATGACTCACAAGTGTGGCTCACATCAGGTGCGGCACTGGCGCTGGAACTCCTTGGTGCCAGAGAGGCACGATGGAACAGTGGATATCAGCAACACACATCAGCTTTACCGCAGCAGTCAAAACAATCTTGCCTACCTTACTATACACATTGCTTCAGAGGAAAAAAAACCAGCTTTATTTAGTCTATTCTGTTCACTCACAGATCAAAAGTATATAAAATAGGTATGCATGTTATTTCCCAATTCTAATCTTGTGATCGTCAGTCTTAGGGAAGTTGGCAGGTAAGATCATCTCTAAATTTTTTCTGAACAATCGGTCATGATTTTGCTTCCCAATGTCCTGAAGCATTGAAATAAAAAAAAAAATCATCTGGAAGCTTAGATCAATTAGAACTCCTATCTGAATATCTGAAGCGTACATAAATATCAGCAAAATGCAAGAAGGAATCTAGGGTTTAAAAGATATTAGAAAGGAATAAAACTAAGGACTACCTCGTTTTAATTAAGGAGATAGGTTTGTCTTTTCTTTCTTTCTACCCGTTCTAACACATCAACTAATGATGCAAACAGTAGGCTAACTGAAAATGAGACTGGACAGATATCAGTGCTTAGAAATATATAATAAGCATTAGTCGAGGTGCAAAATGGTTTTACCATTTTAAATAGCCTTCATGCTTCACAAAAGTATCATAATCTTTTTGGTCCAAGGAGTTTTGGATTTAGATGATTCAGTATACGTTCCAATTAACACCTCTGTGATTAATGTACACCCATCCACCGCACTTTGTGCACCCAGCTAGAGACCTGGTGGGCTTTTCCTTCCCAGAAAAGAGAATAAAGTGCATTTCCCTTAAAATTTACAACTTCTTTGGAACACTCCTTTCCCAAAGAAGTTGTAAATTTAGGCTATTGCACTTCACGTGACTTCCAGCTGATAGCTGCGACAACCAAAGATATCTGCATTTCTACAATACTTCACAATACTGCAGATAAATAGTTAATGACTTTTAGGAATCAGAAGGATGCAATTGTTTATTCTTTAGACATACAAAGGGAGAGCTGAAGTCCTTCAAACATATAACACAAATTGCATAAATATTCTGCTACCAAGCTAGAGAGTTGTAAGTAGCAGAAAATGCCTGGTGACAATAAAAAACTGGTTTGCATGGAGAAACATCCTGACATCTCTTGTGTCTTAGAATTTGTTGCTCAGGAAGAGATACTACCTACTCCAGGGCAGGTGAGAGAAGGGCAATTTGACTCTTCATCTGCCAAGCTAAGAAAGCAGCAATTTTTACTCCACTAAGTGGAAATACTCTTGGAAATGAGCAATGAAATGACCTGATTTCTCTAGAACACTGGGCTTCTGAAGAAAACAGCTCTAAGAAAAATAAATACAACAGCAGGCTAGAACCGGTACCTCATTACTTGTCTTGGAGGCTGTAAGGGCAATATAAACAAATCAAATTATCTTTACAGCAGCAGCCACAAGGTAAACACACATTTAAAGAATAAAGAGGTGGGAACAGGTGGGCAAACCCTGCTTTCCCAGTGCCCAGGAAAAACTTATTTGTGCCTAATATGTTGGAAAAATTGTTCAAGAGCAGTTCATCCGTGTGTAACTACAACCCTTGAAATGATGCCAAGGTCAACAGCTGCTGAGACCAACAGCAGAGTGATCTGCTGAGCAATTGCTCATTGGCAAGTTAAAGCAGTCAAAGGAAAGGCTTTATTCTGCTTCTAAAGATTTACTTTATTTTGTTGTTCAGAAAGCAGTTCCCTCACCACCTCTTTAGTGTCTTTGTCAGCATGTTTTCTGGAAGCTCCCCAAAAGCTTTAACCCTACCAAGTCTCCCTGGGATTCTGCAGATGCACCTTGGTTCCCTCTACCTCCTATGTCCGAGCAATCTCATTAGTAAACAACAACAAAATCGACTCTGATTTCTGTAAAGAACAATTCACAAACCAGTCTTACTACTTCACACCTGACTCCCTTCCACAAAATAAAATCTTGCCTCATCTTCTTGCTGCTGTGATGTATCAGGTCATGTATCAGGGCTGTAGGAGCCCCTCGTTTTCCCCACCCTCAAAGCTCACAGCAGCGTTTCCCTTGACCACCGAGCACAGTACCACCCCCACCTCTCAGTCAGGGCTGCAAGCTACCTGGGAACGCACCTTGGGTTTTACTCTTTTCTAAATGCTCATGCCCCTGTGATGGCTTAGCTGTGCTAACACATTCAGAGTTACAACCCTTCAAAAACATCGATGGAAGTTACAATTCTCCAGCCTCTTTTTAGCTTGTGGCAAAAGCAAATCATGTATCATTCACATCCATCAGCTCTACTGCTATTAGACTTGCTGTCCTATCCTGTTGTTTTGGTTACATCACCTCTTTTCACTTACTCTCTCCCATCTCTCCAAACATAAAACTATGGTTTTTGGTTTTTTTTTTACTTACTGGATTTCTTTTTTGACTCTCCAGATTATCCACGATGTCTCCCTCACTTAATGTTACTCTTGCTTTTGACTGACCTGTCGCTACCTTTTTTGTTGTCTATTCAATCTACCTCTAAGTGCTTAGCCATAATGCTTCTCATACTTGGCAGATATATCCCATAAATACCTGCAAAGCCACATTGTTACTCCTGTCACAGCCTTTGTTGAGCTTTGTTCAATGCTCCCCACATGCCTAATTATAAACTAGTCCTCTCTTAGAACTGGACCATTGCCAGTTCCTTTGTCTGTGCTTCCTACCTGTTGTCACGCAAGAGTTTCTCTGTGTGGTTATGCTGAGACAAAAATTGTTTGGACAGGACCCTCCTCCTGTTACAGACTTGCAGCGTCTTGCACAAAGGCGGATTAGTGTGGAAAGGAGTTTCTCAGCAACAAACTTAATATTTTTAAATCAATATTACAATGATAAACCTTTGACAATTCCTCCTCCACTTTCTCTTAGTCCTCCTATTTGCATGAGTAATTTCTCATGCTAGGTCACTGTCAAAGCCCGTGTGGTGAAGAAGGAATATCCCACTGCACATGGGACGTGCTAAAGGCACAGTAATTTCCAGAGGTTTCCAGGTATTAGAACTAACCTGATTACAGAAACATACAATCTGTAATAAGGATGGCTTCTTCTCAATCAGCTGTATTAAACTGTTGTTACATTATTTACATGTAGGAAATTTGATATAATTCTAAAATAGAGCATTATGTTGAAAAGAAGCTACTTTTGAGCAACTAGATCACATTTATTACAATGTGGAAGTGACATTTTTGTGTAGGCAAGTCCCTTTTTAGAGCTTCTTCTCCACAAAAGAAAAAGAAAAAAAATAAAAAAGAAAAACAATAGGAAGCTTCATTCCGAAAAGACATAAAGCTATCACATAAAAATAGAAAAGCACAAATCAAATAATATAGTTAGAGTTTAAAACAAAATAACCTCCCCCTCAGCAAAAGGCAGTTAAGGGGAAAAGATTGAAAAGGAAATACTTCTACCTCCTTTTCACGGCAAACTAGGTATGAAGAACTGATGAGCCATTATATAACCATTTCCTTTCTTAAAATATCAGCTCCTTCCCACAGACCGACACGTGCAAGCATTCTGTTTGAAGAACCCAGCTTCAAAGCAGTAACTCTTATCCAGAGGCGGCCAGCGGCGCCGGCTGCTTGAGCCGGGCAGCTGGGGGGGGGGGTAAAGCGTTGCCAGCCTACCGATGGTGCAGTGCTCCCCGTTCCAGCCCTGGCTGCACTCGCACTTGCCGTCCTTGCAGGTGCCGTGCTCGGCGCAGCGCGGGTGGCAGGCTCTCTGGCTGCAGGCCGCGCCCGTCCAGCCCTCCTCGCAGCGACACGTGCCGCCCACGCACGCCCCGTGCGTCCCGCAGTCCACCGAGCAGATCTCTGGGTTCCAGAGCAGACGTGGGGAGGAGAGGGGGCAGGGAGTACACACAGGGGGGAGAGAGAGGATATGCATTAATTAGCAGGGCTGCCGTTTTAATTCAACATGTGAAGAATATGAAAGGCAAAATCTTTGAAAATTAAATCAAAGGAATTCACTGTGAAATGTATTTTCAGGTAGGACCTACACAGAGTTTTATCTCTATGCTAATGCTCACTTAGTTACCCAGCAGACTTGGCAACACTTAAGTGTCCACAGCTCTTCTGTTAGCTCCGAGTGGTTTTCAATTGTATTTTTTTTGTGACCGCATGTGCTTTACAAGTAAACTTTTGTCACTGAGACTGTATGACACCTACTACAGCTTACCGTGTACTCCTGGTGACTAAATGTACCATATACATAGGCCACTGCGTGTTATAAGAGAAAATGTAGTATTAATGAAACTTCATTTTAACAAGGGTTCCCCTCCCTACTCTGTTCCCTGTTTTCTCTCAAAGTAAAAATGTGCCATTTCTGACACATTTTTTCATTAGGAAGAATCAGCTTTAGTGAGACAAATTAGGACTATGCTGACATACTGACACATCTGTTAAATATAAAAGATGATTCTCTTCTACTTGAAGTAAATTTGTACCAGTGACAGCTATGAACAGTCTGGTTTAAATAATAGATTGTTAAAAAAAATAAATCAACATACAGCAATTTAACTTGTCATTTACATATAGTAACAGGATCTTGTAACTGATAGAATAATTGAAAAATATGTTAACAGCCAAAGGTAGTCAGAGGCCAAACAACGCATGTTAAGACTCATCTAATACAAGATGATAATTTAAACTGCCAGATTTTGCATTTACAGTTTGGGTTCATTTAGTCAGGCTCCAGCAAACTTTACTTCTGCTAAGCAGACAACAGAAAAACAAGAGGAGACACAATACAGCCTGAGGGACATCTTTAGTTCCTTGGCATACAGCTGGCTGTAACCATGTACTGGTTCATAGAAGTACTGTATTTAGTTTTTGTTTTCTTGTGAAAGACAACAAACAGTTTAGTAATAAAAGACTTCAATTACTTTCAACAGCAAAAGCATTCAGAAAGGTTTCCAGTTTCCCACAGTGTTTTTCTGCCCCCGCAGAGTATAATGCTCTGTCTCAAAGTGCTGCAAAACATTAAATACGATATCAAGGAGCTGTGACATTTCCCATAAGAAACAGCCCACAACGTTTATGGAGGAAGACAGCTGCAATTCCTTTTTATTTTTTTTTATTTCCTATACAGCATTTTATGTCTACTTTGAATTAAATTTTTGATTAACAGATGCACGATGGTTTGATTAACTTTAGAGTCGCAAAACATCAACGTAGCTTCAAGAAAGAAAGTTTTATTTCTCTTCAATCTAATCAATTTTTCATTAGGGTGAAGGTGTTTATCAGCTTTTAGCACACTAGCTTTGAGCAAGGTGCGTCAATCTTTGTAATGAACTTATTAATTAGAGTTAATTTAATTGAAGTGGAATTGAAGGGCTAATTAACGGACAAACTGCTGATGAAGATAGAGGAAAGCTCTGCTGATTTCAAACCTGTAAACCTCTCTGATGGAAAGAACTACTTCTTTTTTTTTCTTCCAGTAGCTTAACAAAATGTTCATGGGTAAGACTTACTTTTTTAGTGTACCACTCAGAAAGTCATTTTGCACAATTTGAACAAATTGTATTTTTAGAATAGAACAGAATCTTATAATGTATTGGGTTGGAAGGGACCTCCAAAGGTCCTCTAGTCCAACCCCCATGCAATAAGCACAGACATCACGGAGCTTTTTACAGAGTTCTTTTGTGAGCTTGCCACTTTTGAAATATTTCAGAAAATCAGAAATATTTTGTTATTTTAAAAACCAATCATTCTTTGAAACCTAAGTAAAAGACGTAGCATAACTGAATCATCAAAAATAACATAGAGGACACTGTGAAATACAGGATCCACGTTTTGCCTGAGAACTAGAAAGGGTATCTCACAAAAAGCCATTTTTAGTGCAAGAAATGTTTAGAGAAGAATTTTTTTTCTTCTAAACAAATTTAACAGAAGACAACATTTTCTCCTTTCAGTTTTTTTTTGAATATTTGGAACTCTGTCCTATCACTCTTGTATGCACAAACCATTATGGAGTATCACAGATCCTTGTCAGGAAGTACATTTGTTTTAAAAAGATGGTTCCTCATGAAAAAGTTATATTTATTCATAAGCTGGCATAAACCCAGCTAGTCCATGTGTTCAGTTTTCATTAACAAAATCATTCGAGTTGTTAGATGAACTGTTTTAGACAAATATATGTCTCACAGTTAGACATGATTTCTCCTTTGCTATGTGGCTACCAAACAATATTCTAAAAACTTGTATTTGTCAAAAGGCTGCTGTCATACTTTATAAATATTTAGGTTCTGATCTTTGTGATGGTACCTCCAATCATTTTCTCCTTTTGTTTCTAAGCTCAGACTATGGTTTGAATAAGCTTGGTTTCAGACTTCAAGAAAACCCTCTGCTTCTTTACTCCTACCAACTCCTTCCACCCTGGCAGCCAGCATCCTTCCTCAGAAGCTGTTTAGGATTCACTTTTGTATTCTCTTCACCTTCAAACTAGAATGTTGTCCATTTTTTCAAGAAAAATGCCTCCAATTATCTGGAAAGTTTTTTAGTATGTGACTATCTCTAGTTTTGCCAACGTAGTTGGAAGTTTCTGAATAGATACATGAGGTAACGTGATACTTAGATTCATGTACTGTACAAAGAACATTCTGTAGTTGCATGTGAAGTACCTGAAGCTACCAAGTGAAGGCAGCTAAAAGATACTACCTGTCTCCATTTAGCCTGTACCCAGGGATAAACTATAGCAGTGTTTCTATCATCCAACAACTCTTCCACCAGGAAGGGGGACTGGGAAAAGGACAAGAGATTTACAAGTTGAAATTAAAACAAATTTAATGAAACAGCAAAACTAATATTAATACTAATGTCAATATAAAATATACAAAATTATACTCAGCCCAGTGAATGTATGGTGGCCAAAATAAATGGGAAAGTAGCCCATGGGAGCAGAATGATGAGTGAGCCCTTTACCCCAGTGAAACCAAGACACCAGCAAATACATTGTTTTTAAAATACTTCAAATTCATCAATGATTTTGAACCTTTGAATCAATCCACAGTTCCTACTGCAGTCAACTCACAACTTCCATCAGCACAGTAGATCAGGTCCTAACACAATAATGCCATTAAACTGCTGCTATTCAAGACGTTATCGCTTTACAAAATGAGTACATTTAACCCTTACCATTGGAGCAATCTGGACCTGTCCAGTTGGGATCGCAGGTGCAGGTACCACTCTCTTGAAGGTAGGTGCCGTGGCCAGAGCACTGATCAGGACACATCGTCTTCAGGATTTCACAGTTGTTGCCACCCCAGCCCGGGTTGCAGTGGCACTCGCCATGGATGCACACGCCATGGCTGGAGCAGGCTGGGTCCAAGCAATCGGCTGTGGGAAGATGAGAAAGGTCAGCTTAAAGTTGTCACTCCTAACAACAGTAATTAACCCCTAGATGCTCACAGAATTTTCAGGCTTAATAAACATTTTAAGACCTTGTGAAAGAGGCACCACTGCACTCATCTTAAAAGGAAACATGAGTTTGTTGAAGCTGAGAAGTTTACCTTTGTTTCATTGCAGTGAGCGAGGAAAAGACAGACCAGACCAAGGTACCTTGGTGCCAGCCTCCCTTCTCTGGCTATGGGGTAAACCAGCCTTTATCATCACTGTCACACACAGCAGCAGTTTTCTTTGTAAAAACACATCACTTCCACATCTCTTTCTGGTATTGTGAAATTTGTAGGTGCACATAACTGACATCAAAGCATTTACAGGCTAATTCTGGGTTAGTGGACAACCTATCAAGGTTTGCTAGTTTTTCTGAAATATAAGGTTGGTTTTGGGTCTTGGACAACTGATCTCTGTTCTGCCTAATCACAGTGTAACACGTGTTGGATACCCTGCAGCACTGGATATCAACTGACCCGATCTACTGCCACAGAGTTTTGACAGCTGTACAGGACCCTCAACTTGTTTCAGAAATAAATGAGTTGCACACTGTCTATCTGTCTTAATTCAGTTTAATGTGCTTTAGATGACGAGATTTAATTTAGCAATTTGACTCAATAAAATGTTACACTTGTAGGGTCAATGGTCTGAAAATTTAATTCCAGAGACTTAATTGCATTACTTTGTACGTGGAGATCAATAAAATCAATTTGATTGAGGAAGAAAATGGCGCTTTTTACTCTCTAAAAAAATAGAATGGAAAATGAACTGCATTTTGCAGCATACCAAACGGAATATCATTATGCACATCTCTGGAATATAAAAATGATGTGTCATTTTTCACTCAGATACATCAGAATCAGCACTTTCCACAATGTGGTTGGTGGAAAAGATCACTAACAAATGCGCTATGTTAACGACTTATTTTATACTGTGAAAATTCAGAAAGTCTTCAACAACTATGTGTGTGCTTTCTTCTTAGCTGACTTCATCCAGAAAAAAAAAAATATACTGGCAAGCTAAAAGATATCACACATTATTAAGAATTTTCCCACCGAGTACTCGAGAATAGATAAAATATAACAATTCTGTAGAATTCAGTGATACTAGTGATTCCCAAAATTGATTTTAGTATTCTAAAATGTTTTTTGAAGAAACGTCATTAGTGAGTATGACCTAGATCTAGCAAAATCAACAGAGCTCAGTGTGCCAGCTGTAAACATGACCAGCAACGGCAGGTGCCGGGGTAAATGTTTACTCATTTACCTTCTTCACAGTTTTCTCCTTTGTATCCAGAGTTGCAGGCACAAGAGCCCATGATGCAAATGCCCCGGCCCCCACACTGGGGATCGATGCACTGAGTTGCAGGCACATCACACTCGGTGCCCTTCCAGCCACTGTAACACAGGCAGCGTCCTTTCGAGTACTGCCCATTGCCACTACACAGCACGGGGCAGGCTGCTGTGAAATAAAACAGGGCAGAAAAATTAAAACCGAGTTCTTCACCAAAGCTATATAAAGAAGAACATCTAAGAAGCAAGTCACATGGCAGTTGCTTTCCTGATGTACTTGTCTTTGTGCTCGCTTAAACTGACTTGAGAAATGCATTGGGTTGATTTACCTCTTGAACAATCAGGGCCCAGAAACCCAGCAAAACAATGGCAGGTTCCAGAAACACATTCTCCGTTACCATGGCAATTTCGGGGGCATTCCACCACAGACTCTAAAGGGGAAAAAAAGAAGAATAATTCAGACACCGGCTGCATGAAGTACCTGTAATTTGAACTACTACTAATGACAGCACACTCTCGCTCTGAGAGAAGTGTTTATGTTTGGTTTGTTTGAAGAGCCTATATAGCTGTGATTTTCTATTGCCGACGCCTCTAGTATGCTAGGACACTACATTCCAACAAAAAGGCTTGAATTATAATGGTAAAACCATATGAGCTCCATACTTCAAATCCAGTCCTTGCCATTTAACATCTACTTCAAAATAATGTCCTCCTTTCAAGTACTGTTTTACAAGGAATTACACTCCTTATGCCTTAGACGAAGTAATTAAAACAGAAATTCTGTATTTTGTTCTCAGCAGCAAAAGAAATGCTATGAATGGAAAACCCATGAAAAAAAAGTAAAACCATTAAACTGCGAAAACTTATCTCTGTATTCCTACACATCCTGACCAAAGTCTAGCGTTTGCTAAGAGCTGTGAAGATTATGCTTACCTATAATTATGGTATTAAAAGACACCTGCTCCGCGTTTTTCCCATCGTTATAGAAGGCCAGATGCCAGATGCCAGAATCCAAATACTGGATAAAACCTGCCTCGTGGAGACTGACAGACCTTGCCTGCCGCCCCGCTCGCTCCGATTCCAGCAGGTTGCGTTGCTCCCTAGCAATCAGCCGGCTGCCATCCAGGAGCTCCACAAAGTCATACTGCAGGGAGGAACAGACAGAAGCTTGACAAGTCACAGGATGGCCCACAGCACCACGAGCTTCCCCACAACATCCCAACAATATACTTGCATTTTGACCAAGAGCAAAATTTGGAGCAGAGAAGCAGGAGCTGAAACCAGCCCTTCCTTATTTCTTTGCCCCTTGCTAAGACTTCAAACTAAAATGTCAACTAGTCCTTCTTAGAGCAGCTTTTGTGGTGACAAGCGGCCAATGAACTTATTACACACATCAGGGGAAGAAAACATCAGTTGAAATGAACCTGTAGTCATGACTGCCACCGCAATTACAGGTGAGAGCTATCTTTCAAAGTGTGTTATATACGTAAGAATTAATAATAACATTCAATACCAATAATCTACTTTGCTTTTCATTTCCTTTCAGATGCAAGATTAAGCTGTTCAATACCCCTTTCAGACATTCTGGAGTTCTGGAGGAAGGAGAGCAAAAGCTTTACTTCCTATCACAGAAGCCCAAAAGAAGAGATGGGAAGCAAAAAACATTGCAACTGTTGACAATGACAAACTGACAGAAAGATGGTACCTCAGGTCAATACACAGCACACTGTTCTGCTAATCATCAGATTGTTAACAGTCATCATCCTGCCTAAATGATTCTATGATTCTGTGATCAGTGGGGCTTAGAAAAATATAGCAACATCTCAGATGATAAAACAAGCAAACTCACATCACAAGGTTTTATGCACGTTAATCTTAACTGGCACTACTAACCCCTGGAGGGCTAAATCTGCTCAGGGCCCTGCACTAATTTATGCTATCTGGGAGTCTGCTCTCATGGTCTGAAAGATGTCTTCTGCACATTCCTCATATAAAGATCAATGTGTATGTAGCAAAACCAGGAAAATTAAAGAGCGTTCTTGCTTGTAGTAGAGAGTCTCTGCTTTTCCTGCCAAGTCTGTTCATAGTTTCACTTTGACACATATTTATTGTATAAAGTGAATTGTAACACATGAACCTGCAATCTTCCCACACCTTTGAGATGTCCCTCAAAAGGAATTACATCCAGGGCCTATAGAAGTAAAGGCCAGTATGTGAAACTGCTGATTCACCTAAGCTAGGATAACACTGGTTACCAGGACCAGAGAATCAGCGGCTTTACACTCTGACTCGTGACCTTCAGAAACTGCTCCTGGGACAAAGGAAAACGTGATAGCCTTTGTCCCAAAACAAGGGTTTAAGTACTTATGTTCTTTTCTTGAAACTGCAGGCCAAAATTCACTGCTGTTGTAACAATATTTCTCCCCAGTAATCAGAATTATCTTCTTACTAGTCAGGATGTGAAGGCAATCTATAGTTAATATGTCTTTATCAACACCTGAGACACCTTTCCAAGCTGTCTCAAGAAGCAGAATAGAACATAATATGATTAGAATGTGCAGAAGCCAGTACCTTGGTATGCTGTCACTCTCAATGTACATGCTGCACCTCATGAAAATGAATGCAATCATTTTGGGAGAGCACCAATTATTCAAAACCATTCAACTTTCTCATTTGTCAGAGAATTAAATATTTATCTTATTTTGTGAGAGAGAGAAAAACAGGTTTGGCACTTTTTTTTTTTCTTTCTCTTCTTCCTCCTGTCTGACTCAAGAACACTTCTTTCTGGCCACATATTTCACTAATATTAAAAAACAAACAAACAAACCAAACTTATGAAGTTCTGAGTTCTAACAAGTCATCTGTGGATATTTGGAGAGACCTCCTAATTTCTATACTTGCAGAGGATCTTTTTTTGCAGGAGGAAAATTTCAGATGAAAACCATATTTCTGATTCAGGAACAAGTGATTATACTATTTGACCACTAATGGCAGACAAGCATGGTACAATTAATGATTTTGTAGTTGTAATGTAATAAGGACATGTGCCGTTATCAGAACACCATTTTAGATTACATTTTAAAAGCCATAAAGAGGGGAATTTACTGTTCAGTCTGTCCTCCAGCAAAAAACAGTAATTGATCTTAACCCTTTTAAAGGCTTTTCTTTTTTTTTTTTTTCTTTTTTCTTCTATTTAGGACACAGTAACAGAAACAGACTGGAAAAACAATTATCTTCATAGGTGAAAAACATACCAATTTTATTTTCCCCCTAAGAGGATAAATTAGTTACCTTTATATTGAGTCTAAACATGCTGATTTGCCCTACCACTCCATTCAGTTTTGCTTTAAACCAAAGTCCTTTTTTTATTCTTAAAGTCTCTTTAAATAAACATATTGATTCTCTGGCTGCACTGGAACTGACATTTTTAGAAAGTGTCACAAAGACTTTCAGGCTCACATTGATTGGGTTTTGAATGGACAGCCACCGTCAATTATTTCTGGTTGATTTATTTATGATTCCCCAGAAAGAGAGAACTATGCATCTCAGATCAGTTTGTGACATAAACATACTGGCTGTGCTTGACATGGATTTTGGTACCTAAAGAGAATACAGAAATATAATAAAACATTCTGTCCTGATTACAATGTATCAAACCTTTTCTACATGATATGTCTCTCTCATTTTGGATTATGGGACAGAAGAAGAGTTAAATTTGTTGCATTCTGTTATTATTCTATGATTAAATGCTAAGCAACTGATAGAAATGGTTTAGATACAGTTGATCTTCTGAGACGAGGGTGTAAACTATAAGACTTCTTGAGATCTCTTCCAAGCTCATTTTTATGATACTTTCATTATGTTCATTGCAGTGGCAGGATAACTGGCATCAGAGGCTGTACAGCAATGGAAAGATAGACTCTAGTTTTCTTTTACTCATTGTCTGGTTTTAACTGGATATAAACAAAGAAGTGGATAAACAGGCAGAGGCTCTGGGAGAGAAGTGGAGAACAAGGTTGCAAATGTAATATGCAAGTTTTGCACTATAGCCAAAAGTGACATGGAAAGAAGACAAGACATTCATAGAAATGTCAAAGCAGTAAGGAGGGACCTAAAGAAGATGGTGGTTTGTAGTTGCATGTGTAGAGTATCATGGGCATATGATCAGAGATATTGGAAGGGGACAGCTGGTAAGGAAACTTTACAAATGCTGGCAGAATGCAGGTAGTACTCAGTTCTCTCTACTACTTAACATAAGATCTGAAAATTCAAATACCAACGTTTGAGAAACAGGCAGCAGTTGCTCATTTGCATAAATCCTGTTATTAGCACTTGTCACTCTGTGACTAGGAGATAAGGGCAGATAGCATTCAAGAGATGCAGACATGAAGTGATATATATGGGTGAGATCCTACTTTTCAAAGTCCTTATGAAACAACCCTAGCTTTACACATCCAGAGATGGGCTCTGAGCCAAGTTTTATCATTCTGGGATGAGATCTTGGAGCTATAGTAGACAGTTCTACAGAAATTTCAGTCCTACCACGAAAGAAAAAAGCAGACATCATTAAGACATTGTAAGAAACCACTGTAGTTCAATATCTGCTACCTTTTGTGCTGTTCTGGCCCCCCCATCTTGAAAAGGCTGCAGTAAAACTGGAGAACATTCAGAAAAGGACAAGGATGATCAAAAGATTGAAGCAGCATTCATACAAAGAATGATGAAACAGACTAGAAAAATACAACTCATTGAGGACACTAGAGATCTATAAATCAAGGGTGGCATGGAGAAATCGGTGAGAAACTCTCCACTGCCTCTTCAAAACACTGCCAATAGGGTGTCAAACTAAAACTACCAGGAGGCTGCCTCAAAACACACTGAGGAGTATAGTGTGAGATATGTAGTTAAGTTGTGAAACTCCTCACTGCAAATGTCACAGACATTAAAAACTTCCATAGGTTCAAAGTGGACTATGCAAATTCATGGGAAAAAAGAATCTATCAAAGGCTGTAAAATACAAAGACAGCATCTTTGACTCAGGAAGTCCTTCAGCCATTAAAACGTTGGAGGCCAGGAAAGTACTGCAGGAAGAACAACTACAAATCTGTTGTGCTGCTACATTAATCTCTATATATCTGCTAATGGCTACCATCACAGACAGAATGCTGAGCTAGATGGGCCTTTGACCAGAACCAGCATGGACATTCATGTGTTTTGCTAGTATGCTCCTATGACATTTAGAGCTATATGAGTAAGCCACCTCGTCTGATGGAAGGCTGTGGTGAAGCCCAGAATTCACTGTTGGTCTGCCCCTGCCAGCTATGCCTGGCTTGCAGTTAAGAACTTTTGGCTGTACAAGCCACAGGGGCAAAGGGAAGTAGGAAAACAATAAACAGACTTATGCTTGCAAACCCCTCAACGTTCTATTCTATTTTATGTACTTTTGTCTAAATACCTTATTTTGTATATATAAGCTACTTTGGTAAAACATGTATTTTACCAGCACAAGTTGCATTTTCATCAAAGTCCTGTGACCAGGGCTTTGTTGCAAAAAGGCCTAAACGTTTGAGAAATATTTTACTCCATTTTTTTCCTCCATGGGCAGGAGCACAGTTACAAAACCAACTCAAATCACTCACTGAAACTGCATTTTTAGGAGATTACATACATGCTTTATCTCAGGCACCTAAACCAGACATCACTGGGTTCAAGGCCATATAAACATTCTGATAACCCCATACCCTTGGGAATCTTCAGCAGCCTTAGAAGTTCACTAGGGCACTGATAAGTAAGCATACCTGTTTTTTCAAGGTATCAAGTGTCAGTCAAATGGTTTGTAAAAAATACTCTAATTATATGCTAGCCCAAAATAGGAGAAGAGAGCTTGACCTATATCCTGGGAACAATATATACAAAATGTCCCAGAAGCTACAAAGGATACAGTAACAGGATTTGCATGTGATCCTTTCTGTTGTATAATACTTAAACATGAATAAGCACTTGGCCAGTAGGAATCCAAAGGAAAAGGAATTTGTATAACACAGATGATGGGAAAGAGATTTCGTTATCTCCTTTTCCTGAGTTTTTAGATAAAGGGTACCCCTATTTCAATCTTTTGCCAGGACATGGAATCAAGTAAGGATTATTTTTCATAGATGTATCTATCTTCTCTTGTAAATGCAGAGTCCAGATCAGCAGCGTCAGTTTTATTCATTCTTGCTACATATGTATTTCCTTAGATCCTGTTATTATTGTTATCATTAAAATGCCATTTGTATTCCAAAACCCTGTTTCCAATGGCCGGTAACTTTTCTGAATCTATTTTCTCTGTGATGGAATTTCTCATGCTTGTTGTCAGTCTGAGGGTGAGTGTTCACATATGAAAATCGGAAGAAAATCCATTTAATCATTTTTATGAGGATCAAATTTTTAAATAAACCTAAGAGCATTTTCTGCATTCAGTAAAGTGCTTGTAGTTTAATGGACAGTAAGCTAAAAAATAAAGCTAATGTAACATTCTGTGATTTTAGCTGCATGACATTCCTTTGCTGACCCATATTCTTGTCTGTGGTTTGCGACTGCTTTTTCAATATTTCTATGTTCTAGGTCTTTTACAAGCTATGAATGAAGAAAAAACCCTTTGTTTAAATTCTATTTATTAAATTTAAATAATGCAGTAGCATTAATTTATTTTTTTTTAAAGTGGGATTAAAAGAAAATATTTTCATTTTGCAGTTATGGGTTTGCTGTTGCAACTACATATCAGGCATTACCAGTCAAGCTTCATTCTAATGATACCATTAGGTTGATACACTTAGAGTTGTGTCCAGGGGAAACCCATTCACATAAAAAAAAAAAAAAAATAAAAATCAGTTATTCTCTAAATGGGGTAGAAGAGCATGAGCTCAACTCTCTTTTCAGGTGGAAAAACGGTTCATAGCCATCATTTGGACAAATATTGAGCTGAAAAAAATCTAAATGTGGAGGGTTTTAAATCCTTAAAATAAAATCTGAATGTAATTAATTCTAAGATACCATTTCAGACAATGATTCTCCCTTTCTCCGGCCAATGCAGAAGACTATCCATTCTTTTATACGTTAACGTTTTTATAACTGTGGGTAAAAAGTATTTCTTTGTTACTAGGCAAAGGCACAGCCACATGCAACAACAAATGTTATTAGAAACCTTCTGAGTGGTGGAGCAGAATAAATCCTATGTGACACTTAAGAACAAAGTTGAGACACTGGCTGTCCTGTGGAGATTGACATCAGAACCTCTGTTTACTGTATCTTTGTAGACACATATTACTTTTTTTTTCTTCTATGTATTTATTTAGTGAGACATCAGGCTGTAAATACTGTAGCATTTGCTTGTGAACAAACTGAAACTTTCTTAAAAAACTGTTGTGTTCTTGCTTGGAAATCTGGTTAATGAAGTCTTCCCCAAGCACTCTCAACCACATGTGCAGCCATAAGATGCTGTACTAGTTTGTTTAGGTTTTTCAAGATATGTCTGTATATCACAGAAGCAAAGAAGTACCTACAAATTCTGCATGAAACAACTCCCTGTCTGAAATAATCATCATTGCTCATGGCATCCAGAACAGCTCGTGGGTAAGAATACCTGCCCTGCCCCCTTCATTTTAGATCCTATCACTTATAGTATTATAAATGTTTTTGACATCACATGAAATCAATAAATTGCAAAAAAGTAAAACTAAAAATCAGCAAAATGGAAAAGTATGTAATCCTGAGAAAGAAAAAGATACAAAAGATACAAGCTCACAGTTTTCAATAAAGTGTCCTACTTTTAATGCAAGCCATTCTCACCTGAGTATGTGAAGGTGGTAAGCCTTTTCGACCATATACTCCAATCAATGCATCTTTCTGAAGGGATATATTGAATTTTAGAAATTGTGGCTGATCAATGAAGAGTTGTGATCTCCAGAAAATCCCAGGGGGAACTTCTTGTATTGCTCTTCGTCCTATATCAAGTTCTCCAGAATCTATAGTGTTGTTTTCTTGTGCAAATCCCCCTAATTTTCCTGACAGGTTAGAATAAGAAGAGGTTGGAAATTAGTATTCCTTTCTTGCTTTCAATAATCTTTCATATAATCAAATATTTAGAATCACCTCAGATAAAATGTTACCTGACAATCTTTCTGAACGCAAGATCCCAGGGAATTCACTGATTCCAAAATAAAAAGGCAAAGATACCACAAATACCTACCAAGTACAAAACCTGTAACTTCCATAAGCACTACCATTACAAAAACTGTTTAAGGACCTACATTAAATTAGCCATTTTTTCCCCTAAGTATTTTAATCAGTGTTTCCAGCATAAAGTCTCACATTAAAAAAAAAAATCAGGTAAAGGGAAGTGCAGTATACAGGTTTTAAGAATAATATATACATAAGTCCACAAGCAGTCAAAAGAACTACTAATATACAGTCTTTTCTACCTTAAATATCAGAGCATTTATACAATACTAACATGTCTAGAGCTCTGGTAGGGTTTTTTTTTTGTTGTGTTTTTCTGTTTTTTTTCTTTCTTCACTCCCCCCTCTCTAAAGACAATGTTTCTTGCTCCATCCTGCCTATGTCCTTATGCCTTCATCCCCCATAAAGCCTACATCCTCTGTGTTCCCTAGCCTCAGCCCCAAGCTTGTTATCACCTCCTTGTCCACACTGCCTCCTGAATAAACTGTATAATAGCATCTCAAAATCTAGTACTTTTGCTGTTTTCTGTATCATGAATATGCATTTATCCTGCAGACCAACTACTAGGAAGGAGCAAGAACATAGCACTGAAGGCCATTAATGACTTTTCTCTATAAAGCATTTGTGGAACTATCAGTTAGCCTTAGGTGGCCAGTGATGATGGCTTGGAAATGCCCAGAAAAAGGAAAGGAGATACTAACATGCAAAAGGCAGATGATATCAAACGCTAACACAAAAAAAACCCTTTTTGTTCAAGTGGGTAAGTCCAGGCAACAGAGACTGTATCTACACTGCAGCTCGAGTACAGAACAGTATCATCCAGTCTGCAAGGCTCTGTGCCATTCTGGTGAAGCACTATCAAATAAATAAAGCTGGCAGGGGGCTTTGACAGAGGTCCTTTCCAACCCCAAATATTCTGTGATTCTGTGAAATGAAAGGGGTAAAACTGTTCCAGCCTAGAGAACTGTGGAGAAGACCTTGGGGGTACTAGTGCATGAGAAGCTCAATGTCACCTGGCAATGTGTACTCATCGTCCAGAAAGCCAACAGTACCCTGGGCTGTACTGAAAGAAGTGTGGCCAGCAGGTCGAAGGAGATGATTCTCCTCATCTGCTCCGCTTTCTTGAGATTCCACCTACAGTACTGCATCCAGCTTGGGCTGCCAGCATAAGAAGGACATGCATCTATTGGAGTGAGGCCAGAGGAGGGCCACAAAGATGATCTGGAGGACTGAAGCACCTCCGCCATGAGGAAAGGCTGAGAGTTGGGGTTGTTCAGCCTGGAGCAGAAGGCTCTGGGGAGACCTTATAGCAGCCTCCCAGTACCTAAAAGGGGCCTACAAGAAAGGTGGAGATTTTTAACAAAAGCATGTAGTGGTAGGACAAGGGGTTTTAAATGGAAAGAGGTTAGATTTATATTAGATGTAAGGAAGAAGTTCTCCACTGTGAGGGGTGGTGAGGCAATGGAACAGATTGTCCAGAGAGGCTGCGGATGCTCCTTCCCTGGAAGGCCAGGTTGGATGATGCTTTGAGCAACCTGATCTCATGGAAGGTGTCCCTGCCCATGGAACACTGGAACTAGATGATCTTCCAAGTTCCATTCCAACCCAATCTCTACTGTGATTCTACAATGACTCTGCAAAACACTGAGCAGGGTGCTATGGACAGCACAGGTCTGTGGCAGATCTGAGATCTCCACATTGTCACTGGTGGTACCACACAGGCACATGCTAAATCTGGCAAAGATTACAGCTTTCTCAAAGCTCATAGGCTTGTAAACCACAAACTGTGGTTTAGTTTGTGGCAGTGTCTTACACCTGCCAGATCTGTAGGAAACAAAACTACTAAGACTGATGCACTGAAGAAGTGGTTTGCACAAACTGTCACCACCCAGCTTTAAAATGTGGGATGGTTTAGATGAATTTGCATCTCTTTGAGGCCAAAGATTCAGATCTGATGTTCAGGCACTAACTAACTTCATGCCATGCGTGGAAGCTGGTGCTAGGGTCAGAGCCTACTTTGATCCAATGTAATCAGCACTGTCAAATCTAGACTAAAATGCAAAGATGTGTCTAAGAACTTGCTTATCAACACATGTCAGCTCTGGAATAAGCAAGTAACATCACATTTAGGCAGCTGGCACATCAAGGTGAGCCTTGAGTAAAGCAATATAAAGAAAAATGGATCTGTAGTTACAAGATCTCACAGTCTGCTGTGTTTTTACCAATTTATACTCTTACTTTCAGCAGCTAGTCTATGGTAAAGATTTAACTAAAGCCATCTGAATGTGATAAGCATGTTTGAGCGATGCTGGCTTGTCTCTGTACAAGTGTTGTGAAGAACTGACAATGCTCTGTTGCTGTCCTGCCTTTTATGTTCAAACTCTACATTATTCATCATTTGATGGAACAAACTGACACAACCTTTTTGCAAACATTTAGACTTTAAAAAACTAGATTAAAATCTGAAATGCCAGGTGAGGTCACAGATTGATCCTCACCACTTTTTGTGCATCCAAGATGAACAGAGACTGCTGCTGAATTAAACAGGTACAGAGGCTCTACTGAGATGCTTTGAGTGGGGGCTTATATCATCATCAGAGCTGTGCTACAATGGTGCTGCAGTCACTGAAAATGTCTCATTTACAGGATCACCATATTGATCAGTGTTTTCCTGAGAAGAGACAGTGAAATATCTGATCTTAGAGAAACCATTTTTTTACACTTTTCAGGGTGAACCTTTTTAATTTTGGACGTAATGCTTCACGATATTCTTATGTTATTACAGAAGATCTATCTGTATTCACTGTTTTGGTTCATTTATGCATTTATTCTTACCACTTCCTTTAAATAAGCAGATGTGTCACGTAAATTCACACACTTATGATTGTTAATCACTAAACAATAAACACTTGTTTGCAGTATTGATCTGCAGCTTCCTCTACTACATTTGAAGGGAAAACCAACTACCTCTTACTACTGCAGAGATGAACTAGAGAGCTTAAGCAGATGCACTTTATCAAACATTTGACCAACATGCCAGGAATGCCTCTTGCTGAGCTTCAACACTTATCCTTAGCAGATAATGATCCTACAGACTCCCATCTTCTTCACCAAAAAAGAGGCAGTTTTACCCTGTAGCCACATGCCCCTCTAACACTACACTGCATCTCCTGAAATCATCACTAGTTGTTTGCCCTTGTAAGAACAAGGCATGAAATGTTCTTTGTTCCCTGCTGTATCTCAATGTGAATAAGAAAAAAATCTTTGTGGTATCATAATTTCCTTTCCACTTTCTAAAGAGTAACAGTTCTTGAACACAGCTTTAAATCAAAATATGAAATGTCATGTTCACACAATTCCATAATGACAAAACAGTCCTAATAGGAAACAAAATTTAAAAATACTTAGCTTTACATTTATGCAAAAGATAATAATAAAAATACAAATAAATATTTATAGGTAAATAATACTTATATAATGATTTGTACTTCTATTGCTAGATACACTACTATTTAATTTACAAAATACATTCGTTTCCTGTATCATATATCTAATTTATAAAATCATTATATGATGCATTTGTGATACCAATAAACCAATGCATTAGGTCTAATTAATAGGTAAATTTTTTGTTATATTTAGTATTCTAAAATTATATTTCTACTGTCTGAAGTTAGTGTGGACAAAATCCTGAGCTACTTTTAATTATTATACAAGAAAAATAATTCATAAATGTCACTAAAATGACATGAAGCCAAACTCTCTCTCCTTATCTGCAAACATTCTATAGATTAAAACACAAGATACACCGTGAAAGTAACTGAGTATCTAGAACAGAATAAAAATGAATGCACAATCAAAATACATAAATGCTCAACAGTAATTGATGTGCAGTGTCACACATAATACAATTTTCCATCCTTCAAAGGCACTACTAATTAGAATTTTAGGTTGCAAGGCTGGCTTTACAGTCAATAGCATGTTCTCCCGTTTCACTGAATAACCTTGCATTCAGATCATTCACTGTGAGACACCTGCACCATATCCTTCTGCAACAGCCATTTCAAGAAATGAAATAAAAATTCTCCTTAGAAACATACCTTTTCAGAAAAAAAAACCCAACAACATAACATCTATTTAAGAAGTTACTATGGCTTTAATTAACATAAGATACCGTAAACAAAAAAAAAAAAGCTCAATACATACAAGTTAAAGCAGGTATAATGTATTTTAATGAGTATATCACAGAAAGTTCATCTAAGTCAGTCAAAATAAATGCCCCTTTTCCGATTCAGTTTTTTTTTAAAAATCTGCAATTAAGCATATATTATTATAAGGTATTTCTGAATTGCACATAGATTTTATATAACATAAAATAAACCCAGTATCATGTCAGATGTGACCAGCTGCTAGAATGCAATAGTTAAACAAGCTCTTTTCTATCACTTAGTTGTAAAACCAGACAAAAGCATTGATGTACCTCAAAAAAAAAGTTTGTATTTGATTAAGGATGACTTACAAATTACTTTGCAGACCCTAAGCTGAAAAGGCCTACAAATTCTTCATATCCACACAAAACACACATTCTTTACACCACCTTATACAACCCTGAATCAAGCCTGCCCAGATAAGCAGGTGGAATGTTGCCTGCAGTTTACTGTTCACCTAGAGAGAAGCACTGGGAGAGGGAGGGAAAAAATATATCCACAAAAGAAACAAACAAAAACCCTTTGGAAAAGGCTTGTTCAGAGTTTGAAGTTTCACTTAACAAATGTTTCTCATTTAAGGATGATTTAACACGCTTTTACTGTCAATTTATGTCTAGCTGTTTCCAGGTAAACCACAGCTGAATTTCCTTGAGAGGTTGCAAGGATGCATTTTCAAGTTTACGCTTTGCTCATTCATCACAAAAAGTACCTGTACTTCTGAAAGGCAAATGAATACCTGGGGTTGAGGACAGAGTGGGCTATGATTTTCTGGCCAAAGCAGGCCCAGTATTATCCAGTTTAGATGAGAGAGTCCCAAGGAAAATGCCTAGCTCATATGGCACTGGGAATTTCTCCCACCTGAATCAGAGGAGTATCAGGATATTCCCAAGGGGCTAAAGAGAGGCACTACTGAAAGTTGATCAGCTGCTGAAGTACCCAAATGAAGCCTTTATTGATTCTTCCTACAGTTTTCAGTAACTAGTATGATAGTACAGGGCTCTCCTCCTTAAATTTCACATTTAGTCATCACACTTTCCCTTATGCTTAATGTTCCTTCTGTGGTTTACAATATGTATCCTCTGGTCTGTCTGTTGTTTAGTATTGATGTACGCTGACAAATGAACACTTACCACATTCTGCAGAGAACAGCATTTTAACAGTTGATGGAATTAACCCTGTTTTCTTCTAGAGTATTTAGGGACATAAAAAAAGAAAAATGGGACTTGATTTACTTGTTATTTCCTTATATTTTTGAGGCAAAGTATAACAGGTTTTAATTTGTAAGAAAAAAAACCTCAAAATGATCAGGGGAAAGACAACAATTTGTATTTATAAAATATTTAAAAAAACATGTATATACGTTATACAGGAAAGTATACTGGCCACTGAGGGCAGAAGACACTGGGATGATGAGCTGTCATGGTATCAGTATTCATTAACCATACAATAGCTTTTTGCTATTAATTTTAAACAAGTAAGAAAACAGAAAGAGAGAATGAATATCTAAGTGAAAGAAAAAGGCAGTAGGGTAAAGGAAATGAAAAAAGGAAAAGTCCCACTGGAGAAGTTTCATATGCTTAAAAGATGACAAAAAGAATGAACTCAGCTGTATCTTTTCTATAACGTGGAGCTGTAATAACTTGAAAAATTTTCAGGTTGTCAACTGCTGGCAGAGGCTTCCTCCTCCTCAGTGGTAAGGAGGTCAGCTCTACCTTGTGAAAGGGAAAATGGATTTTTGTGTAATGAAGCAAACACCGCATTCATCAACCATTTAAATCAAGTTTTCCATTCAAAATCTATTGATTTTAAAGCCTCTGTTAGCCAAAAGTGCACAGGCTCTTAAATGTTTTGAAAATCTTAAAGGGCAACCTGGAAAAAGGTCGATAAAAAATAATCCCTTTATGTGGTTTGTATTTTAAAAACTCCTACAACAAAATTAATAAAGCTGTTTTGTTTTCACTTTATATATCGTTTGGATGATTCAGACTCAGTAATATATGCTAGAAACTTTGAGAAAACAAATGAAAATATTATACAGGACCTCAACTTTCAGAGTGTATATATATATAAAATAAAAGAAAACATCATAATCTACAGAGAAAAACACAAGCCATTCCATTGAACAAGGTCATCATGCCATAGGAAGCTCCTTGATTATAAGATGCCTTCTAAACACAGCTAAGAGAGAAGCTTTGAAAATATGCAAAACCTCCCTAAAATGCCTTTTCTGGTGTCAACTCTTCAGAGACTATCCCTCCGGTCACAGAAAATGAATGCTTTTGGCTGAAAACTATCCAGGGCTCACCAAGACTCCCAAAGACTGAATCTTTGTATCGTGTCCTCCTTATGAAATAGCGTGTCCTGTCACCTCAAGACTCCCTGGCTTTGCTGTGGCCATTTCTGCAGCAAGAGACCACAGCCACCCCAGCCCCTGAGGAAAGATGGTCTGAGCCAGTCTTGGCAACATCCTGCCACTTCTGAGGACCCCACAACAACCATCATGTTACCAAAGATTTTAGAGTAAGTGGAGGTTCCGTTCCTCTGGATGTGAGGAGAGCTCTTCTAGCCGCATCAAACATTACATGCCCTTGAGGAATTTTGGTTGATGGCCAGCTTGCCTAATAAGATCAATGTTATTGCCTAGGGTCCATCACTCCCTTCACATGCTAGGTAGGAGGAATGGTGTGATCTTTTCAGTTGAAATACAGCTCCTGTTTAATATCTACAGAGCATACATATTTAAAATTACTATTACTTAAAATTACTCTGTACTTCCATTAAATATACAGAATTTTGGAGGAAAAGTGTTAAAGTCTGGTGACGCAAGTAAGACACAAGAAATGGAAATGCTCTGAAAGAAGGAGAGAAATTGGTGCCTGTTTCACTTACCGTTTTCTGCAGCTGGTACTGTTACAGGATGTGTTGGCACAGTATCAGAATTCACTTTTCCGTTTTCAAATGTATCATTTTCAGTTTGCTGCAACTGCCAGTTGAGGCCAAACAGATGCATTGCTGATGGTAAAGGATACAGGTTATTTGATGCTCTTAACCACAATGACAAATCACACAAATGATGACTTTCCATGCTTCGCAGCAGAATAGCAACTCATACATTAAAAAATTAAATTACAGGAACAAGCACCGACTGACTAATAGTTCAACTTAGCAATGGCACTAAGCAATTACTACCACTGTCCTTTAATGATACAGTGCTTTTCGTGAACACAGTTGACAGAAAGCTCACCAGCCTCATTTTGAGACTTTTACCAGTCCCAAATCAATGTTCAAAAGGATAGGCAGTAATTATATCCTTTCTCTTTTTTTCA
The DNA here is from genome assembly GCF_000691845.1 of Merops nubicus. Classification (NCBI taxonomy): domain Eukaryota; kingdom Metazoa; phylum Chordata; class Aves; order Coraciiformes; family Meropidae; genus Merops; species Merops nubicus. Next base: position 104,698 of record NW_008589081.1, read on the forward strand.
TTTTTGATCCTTCTGAAGAAACAAATCATTTAAGTGAGCTCTTAAATGACCAACTAAAAAGAAATTTTCACCAGCAGATGGTTCTATTCTGGTTAGCCAGAAAGGGAAAAGAAACAATGCAAGAGGAGGAGGAGGGCACTGTGAGTGCTGCAGGACTAACCTAAATCACAATTGCTCCTTTTCACGCTGTCACCAACACCCTGCATAACCTCCAGTTATGTGCCCACTCCCCCTGCTAGACCACAGAATGAGGCCAAGGCCATCAGCAGAGCTGGAGACACTGGTGCACTTTTTTCTGATAATCATAATGCATAAGCTAGATTTCTGAACTACTTAATTCCCCACAGCTATGTTTATTAGAAAGGTAATGCCATGTTAAAAAGTTTACCTAAGCTAATTATGAAAGACAGACTCAAGCTTTCATGGTGTTTGGGGAAACTGCTTAATGAAACTTGATGTCACCAGGGATTAATGAATGAGCTTTCAGAGAAAAAATATGGGAAAAAAAAAAATCACCTTAGTGCTAATACTGTGATATACATAACATATGCAATTTCTTTCAATCTGTGGTGTATTTCCTTCTCTTCTAATGACCCTATGATACCCCCAAAATTAATTTTATTGTAATTACTTTAATATGCGTTTGGTGTAACATGAGTTTGCCCACTCCACAACAGCAGTTATCTCCAAAGCTACAGTAGTCTTTCAGTGCTACTGGGGAATAAAAATCCACTGGAAAAAAACCTTGTAATAATGTACTTTAACTATTACCGCAAAATATAAGGAAAATAATTCACTGTGCTTCTGTTCCTTCTGTCTCTGAAACAGATCACTGCTACAGTAGTTGATGTTTTTAAGTTATTCATTCCTTCTATCCAAATGACAAACAACTCTTCATCCCTTTTGGTTTCATCTCTGATCTTTCAGCCTTCCTGTATTGGCCATGACAACCCTTACTTAAGACAAACAGGCATCAGTGGAAGTTTAGTCACGTAGACAGCAAATTTCACAGAATTAAGACCCTCTCTGCCATGTCTTTGCCTTAAACCCTCCCCCTTACCCTCGACAAAATAAAACAAAAAACAGAACGCAACCAAAGACCTATTACTGAATGCTTCCAAGACTGAAATCCTCACTATAGATGACATATCTCTTTGTTCCAAGTCTCTGACTCTACTATTACTCTTCTTTCTCAGACCTTAAATTGCCTGTCAAAGCCTGATAATGTAGAATGTTCCTTGACCCTAAAACCTTATTTCTTCCCCCCCCCCCCCATCTCTTGTTAAAGCATTAATCTGACCACTGTCATTTTTGGCACATCACTAGAATTAGCCATTATTATTTTGGCCCTACCTCAGCTGAAATTCTTATTTATGTATTAATCATCTGATGCCTGTATCTGTTTTAATATATTTCATCAAAATCCCCGGGGTCAAACTCTACTATCTGTTATAGTAGTTCTCTTCACTGGCAAAAACCAGACTGCAAATAGCTAAATATTTCCTGTTTCAAACCTAGCACATTTCTTGCCTTGAGTCTGGAGGTCTAAATCACCTCTCCTAACTTTGCTGGCTTCTTATCACTTTTAATACTCTTCAGGAGAAAAAAAAAGTGACATTCATTGTGTAACTGTAGAAGTGCATCCCTTCCAAACACACAAACTTAGAACATCATTAACAGCTCTTTCTGCTGGTGCTATGTACATGCCCTGTGCCTCTTCATGTTCCACTGGGAGATCAGAAGGGGAAGCTCTGACATGACCCTCTAGCCATTCCCTCATAATTCAAAACAGCTGGAATTTGAAGTCTTCAAAGGCAAGGACTGTGGGATCTATATTGATTACATCTCAAAGAACCATAGTTACTACAAGGTAAGTAACAATTACCTTTTCTTTGTGTTTGTCCTGATGTGAGTCCCACTGTAGTTCACTGTCAAAGATGGCAAGTGATGGTTGTAACCCTCAAACCCACTATTGTTCTCTCAACTTTGACACTGAACTAGCACCAAGTTCAATAAACAATGTCTAATAAAAATTAACAGATGAATACACGCAGCTGTTTCACAGATTGTGAATATCACAATATTGTTGAAGCAGACCAAAAATGCCGCTTGACAATTGGCAGTAACAACCCAAAACTTACAGTGTGCACTAATACACCAAATAATTCAACTATGTAATCTCCCTGAGACAGCACTATGGAATTTAGAGAATTCTCCTTTCATTACAAACATGTGAGAACAACATGAAATAATTAGGCTTGTTGATACAGGATCAAAATACAAGGCACAGTTTCTTTAGAGATGGGGAACTTTAAAAACATGGGTAAATTGACTGATTAAGACAAATTCAGGTACTGTTTTGTCAGTGAAGATTAGCTTTTTCTTAGCCAGCCATCAATATAAAAGCAAACTTTAAGCCCTTATCAGTGTTATAGGGACAGTGAGGCATGTGTTAAAAATTCTTGATGCCCCCCTGAGTTTGATAGTCAGCACCTGGTACTGCTAACTGCACACTGAGAGTACACCTCAGCAGGGGGTCTGAGACCAAATCAGATGTTATGAACTGGATCTGAATTTCCAGAGGGGGCCTGATGCAGGTAGACTGCAGTGGTGCAGATGTTTTATTTCCTTAGGTCTACAAAAGGATGAAGCCTTTCTTCCACCTTTCAGATGCAGATGTAAAGGTTCAATCCCCTTCTCTGTTCATATTATGTTCAGAGAAAGAGTAGGTCTACTTCCTTCTATAAAGAATTTGATATATGAAATAAAATTAAAGCAAAAACATGTAAAGCAAAATATATTTCTCTAATTTCAGCTGCTATTTAAGTCCCATATCTAATGTAAAGCTGTTTCTTGATTTTTTAAAATTAGATATTGCCTGTCAGGTCTGGTTTATTCCCATTCAATTTGGCATTTATTTGATGTTAAGACAATAAAGACAAGAGACCCTTCCTACAGTAACTAGTTCTGATTTTGCCAAATCTATAAGGGTACTAACACTGGAACAAACTGGCATATCTTTGATAGCAACAAGGACTTGTCTGAGAATGCCAGATGCCTCTAACCAGAAGGCACACAGCTTGTGATGGTTGTGGTCAGAGACCACAACAACTCTATCCAAATAACTCACAGCTGCAAGCATGGATGAACCTTCAGGGGATGGGAGAAAAGACAAGCTGTCACAATTCCAAATGTGCCCAAAACCCCTAACAAAAGCCTCCTTTTACTTGTATCAAGACTGGGATGATTGCTCCCATCCTGGAACAGGATGACTTTTAAAGTGGAGAAACAGATGGTGATATCCTCTGCCTATTCTGCTGTTTCAGTCCCCATCTCTATTCTGCAAAATAATCTCTAGCTACCAACAAATCTTGCTGGAGTTCTGGTAGCATTTTACCTTGAGACTGACAGATTTGTTTACGGTGGTATTTGTACTGCCTGAAAAAAAAAGTCTCAAGGTGGTATTTGCACTGCTGCTGATCAGATTATCAGCAGTATGGTCAGCCCTTCGAGTGTAGTTATAGTTTAAGTGGTGAGGACTCCACTCCTTCTAACAGAGTTGGAAGGAGAGGCATCAGAGAGCAGAAAGTCCTCTAGGATCTGTGCTGCTCTTGGCATGAACACAGCACCAGTGTCTGGCTGCTGCTGGTGGATATTACCTGAATTCGCCAGCACAAATCTCAAACATACAAGCAGTAACCAAACTAACAGCTGGGCTTTTGTGCCACCCCTTGCAGCCCTGTATATTTCTGCAAAGCAGAACACGTCAAATGGACTGAGATATTCAGAAGATTCAGAGCTCAGATGAAAGGACTGAATTTATACCTACGGTAGCACTGATGCTAACACAGAAACACTATCATTTGTTACAGGCTATCAGGTAATCTCACCATCTGTCACCACACAGTTCATTGAAGGGTTTCTTACCCACCTTAAACTGATTTTTCAAGATTAGTTGATCTTACCTTCCACTCTGTAATTGAGGTCTAGTTATTTTGTTTTGTAATCAGTTTACAAGCCCTTCGTTTCCACTCAATAATTAAAATAGCAACTAGGAATACTTTTCACAACAAACACTTGAAAAAAATACTAGGACTAGTTTACACTGCATAGAACATTTTATAATAATGTGATTCAGGAAGAAGTTGCTGCTGTCAGGCCATTTCATCCTTTTAATCTGGCCAGCCCATTTGTCTTGCATGCTCCTTTCTCAAGCTAGTATTGCTGTGCTTTATATGCATTCTCTTTACAAGGAATTTGTTCTTGAGCAAACACACTGTATTATCACTTCAAAACCCTCTTCCAGACTTTCTTCAGGAAGCTGAAAAAGAAACCAGTCCTTTTATGAGTAGGTGGTAAGAGAGATGGATAATTTATGTAACCATGTGGCAGAACTAGAACTATAAGAGCTGACAACTACCTGCTGCATTAGACTGGGGAATGCTTTCCCTTCACTGCCTTGCTCACTACAAAGCTCTCGTAGTAGTATTATAGAATTGTTTAGGGTAGAAGACACCTTTAAGATCATTGAGATCAACAGTTAACCCAGTACTGCCAGGCTGCCACCAAACCATGTCCCTCTCTTTTATGAGAGGTGCAAAAAAGAATTTAACAGAAAACCAATTTATGAAGCTGTTTCGCAATTTAGCCAAAACTGGTCTTGTCTGGACTATTTTTTTCCTTATGCATTTGAATGTTAAGAGATAGGGACAGCTAAATGATAAAAGAATTAGACTGGTGTTAGCATCCTCCATTATCCAGGATGTAGCTCTGAAGAGCAAATGAAGTTTGGAGATAAATGTGAATCTACATACAATGCTGGGGCTTATGATTGCTATTAGAAAGAATTTTTTATTTGTTTTCCTCTGTGTAGGAAAGAGTAGCAATATGCAATAAAAGCCAGAGAAAAGCAGTTATTGTTCTGGTCAAAATTCAAGGGCGTCTCTATTGTAACTCACCAGGATCAACCACATCTTTTCTTTAAAGTACTGTAAGTGACAAATAGGCTCTTAGGAAAAACAAAGGGCACAGCAAACACCCTATGAGCTGTGCAAGTGAAAGCATTAAAGATTCAGGTGATGAGGAATGAATAAGCAAAACCATATGCATATAAGCAGAGGCTTTATTCACAGAAGTAGCCCTACAATAACTGGAGAGGTAACACAAGTTTGAGTCTGAACTCTCTGAAGTACTGGTCAGAAGTGCCAGTAATTCAACAGTTTCCACTGTGAATTTGGTAAACTTGTTTATTGCCATGAAAGAATTCTAAAGGTGACACAGTGCATTTCAGACGAACACGAATTCACAGATAGGAGCATTCTTTTAAGTACAAAGAAATAGAAACAAAATTGCCTGAACTGGGAAATAGACTTCCAGTGTTCCTCCACCTCTTCTAAGAATAACAATAGATTAAAAACTAACACTAGATAGCAGAAAGAAAAACCACTGGCTATCCCTAAGTAGCAAGCATATCCCCAGGACCTCTGGAGGTAAGGTCTGTGGCATGTTCTATAAACATAAAGAACTCGACACTGTGGGGAAAGCTGGCAAGAGGAACTGAATGATGTTGGTGACCCTCCTTTGTTTCTCCTGTGTTTTATAAGGTTTGCCCATCAAGGCTTATTATTCATGAAGCTGTGCTTGAAGATGAGCTTCTTGCTAAGATACTGAACTCATCTTCCAGGACTGCTACTGATATGTATTTCTGGGTGCTGGTGCTTTCATTTTCAAACCATGATTTACAAAATTGCTTCCCTAGAATTAATAGAATAATATATATGCACACTTGCACATAAGGAAAAGTGAATATCATTTATATTTAAAGCAATGCAAAAAGATTATAATTTAAACTAAGCAAATTGCAATTATTGCTCAATCTTGTTGAAGGATTATCTGCTAGTTCATCTCCCTGTTGGCAATACATTTCCAAATGAAATATTTGAACATTGAAGTGGTTTTTAAAATTATCTCCCATATATTTTTCTTGCAGCTATAATTAGACTCTAAACCTATTTTATTCTGAAGGACCTGGAGTGGACCACAAGATGTGCAAATCAACTGTCAGTGATTTGCATTCATTTGCTTTTTTCTAAGATAATAGGATGCCTTGGATGTTGCTGCAGATCAAATAGTGAATTAAAAATATTTAATTAAAATTTTAAATACAGTGAATTAAAAGTTACAAAGACAAGTTGTTATTTATTACTGTTTTTCTCAAATCAACAAAAAGCCAGTTATTTCTAAACTTAAAATAACTTCAATGTACATGATTTTGAGCATCTTAAAAAGGTTGGCCACAAGGCCATCATATAGAAACTTCTGAACTTTTGAATGTATATATCTGAACGTATATTCTGAATGTAAAATGTTTCAGTATATCATTATATGAAAAAGTTAGTGAGATTTATCAAGATGAATACAGTAACTGAAAAAGTGTGGTCTTTTTCCTTTTAACCTGAACTGTTGAATGGGTCCATTGATTTTACTGTTTCAACTACAAAATAATCCAACCTTTATACTCTATTCCTCACTTTCTCTTGGAAACTTTTAACAAGGACTTGACAAAACACATATACAAAAAAATACCTAGGGAAAAAAAAATGGAAAAAGATATAGCAGTCATCTACTATGGACAAACTTTCTTTGACTACTAATCAAAGATGAGCATATGCCATTTTAAAGTATTGTTGCATATAGTTTCTGTTAAGAAAGTTGTGTCGTAGTCTTGGTGTAACTATTTTTACTACATTCACCCAAAATTGGAATGTTTATTCCTCTGAAAACTTGTATGGCTAGATATCTCATTTTAGTTGTCAAGCCAGGTACTTTTACAGAGCAATGGTCTAATTCGGTCAGCTGCATTACGTGAGGCACATTCAAAGCTTAAGGGAGAATCCAGATTTCTTAAAAAAGAACCAAAGATCATTATTCTGTAGCCTCATGTTTAAGTAAGATGTATCTGTTAGGTCTTGTTTCAGATTTGTCCTTTATTCTGATGATCATCCAACACTCCTCGCTATGTCATAGTCTCCAGTATTACCTAAATAGTCTTTAGTATTATCCTAGGCTTTCTCCTGAAGAATATCTTATTCTTTTTCAGATAATGTTGTTCACCGTTAACAAGATGGGGAAAATCATTACAGGTACAAAAATGATATGGAAGTGCGTATTAGATTGCTGACTCCTTTGAGACAAAGGTTGTTTTGCCTGTTTTAGATCACACAACGGCACGAAAAACATTGCATAAATTTTGAGTTTCTATCTAATAAAGTCATAATCAATGATTCTGTTGTCAAGCACTTTGGAGGAGAAAAAAAAAAATTCCCCTGATCTATGCTTTTCAAGAGTGGATTAAGACTGCAGGATAATTACTTCTCTGTATTCCTTCAGGCATTTCTTTACTCTCTTCCTTCTCAATCTTTAACTCTTTCC
>NW_008589081.1:112159-112930 GCF_000691845.1 Merops nubicus
ACTCGCTTTCTGCAAAACAGCGGAGGCTTAGGTTTATGCTTATCTATTTTAGTTTTTTTCCACAACTCCAACAGAGGTATTGCTCAGAGTGACATCTTTGATATTGCAGCTCTCATAAAACAGAAGTCTTAAGAAAAGCAACGCCAATGTAATGTCTCAGAGTTCATTGGAAACATCTTTCTTAGGCAAGATCATCAATGAATGTGTCCAACCATTCTTATAGTTCAAAAGTCTTATTTATTACAAAGGAACCCTCAAAACCCAATCCAAACAAACCTCCACAAATCTCTTCAGGGATCTAATAATAAAGAAATGGCACTATATGATCATGCATAACCTATTTGCATGTTGATGACATAGAGAAGTGCAGTCTGATGAAAAGATTTCAGAACCGAAGGAAAAAGGAACAGGGGCCAATTAATGTGATGTTCAAAGGACACACTGAGCTAGGACTTTATACTATAAAATGAAATACTTGTGTTGCATATTTCCATCTCCTGACTGGCTAAAAAAGATCAAAGCTTTTTTATTCCATATTAAGAATGACAGAATATTACAGCAAACATGCAATAAGGAGAAATGTAATAAGCTTTAATAAAAGATGATAATAAGGTTTGATAAGAACTTTTGGAATGTCACCAAATCTGGAATGCAAGATGAAAGCATCTGCATGTAGTGACTGTAGTGTGTTATTTGGAACCCCATGGAGCTAAACTGTGATTAGAACTACATATTTTTCCATAAATTAGCTTTTGTTTTGAATTTCCTTCT
>NW_008589081.1:112961-121127 GCF_000691845.1 Merops nubicus
TGCAAGTTGATTGAACGTGCAAGTCAATATATAGGTTTTCTAATCTTTTGCTGTTTGTTAGGCTTCATGATATCATGATTACAGTGGCTCACTTGTAGATCAAAGGTATGTGATTGAGGCCAAAACAAAATAACTTACAACTTCTTTACAAAACTTCTTCATGGTGATTTAGCTCTATCTGTGATAATTGCCATTCACCTACCCGAGCTGTGTAATTATGTAGATGCAAAAACCAACCACTACATGGAGATCAACTTGCAGAACTACAAAATTTCCCCTTAAATCCAGAATGGACACACTGAATTCACTATCAAAGAGACCTTTTTACACAAGTCTACCTTACCTCAACACCTCTAACATAGATTTGTAAGCCATTAGCAATCTGCATAAGCAAACAATCTTGTGCAAATCCTTGGTTCAAAAAGCCCAAGGTTTAAGTCAATTCAGTGACTGCAGTCATGCCCCTACTGAAACCTCTCCTCTCTACCCTCTCTTTTTTAGCTCAGTTCCTCACAGGGACATAGTTCCTCACTCCATCACCAGGAATCACAACTGCCTAAGCAGCTGTGTGTCTGGGCCAGAGAAACACAGGAAGGAGTAACTACTAGATGAAGCATCCTTTATTGTACTGTCTTTAATGCATTTTGTGTGCATTGAGATAACATACCATGTTCCTCCAGAGGTCTCACTAAAGTGAAACGTGGCTTTTTTGAAACCATTCAAGTGAGCAAAGATATACTACAGGTACATGAAAAATACTACAAATAAAGAGCAAATGGGGGAATAAAATCATATATCATAGAATCATTAAGGTTGGAAAAGACCTCTAAGATCAAATCCAACTGTCAACCCAACACTACCATGACCATTAAACCATGCCCTGAAGTACCAGGTCCACATGTTTCTTGAAAACCTCCAAGGATGGTGACTTCACCACCTCCCTGGGCAGCCTGTTCCAATGCTTCACCACTCCTTCAGTAAAGAAATTCTTCCTAATATCCAGTGTAAGACTCCCCTGGTGCAACTTAAGCCCATATGATTTATGAAAGGAATCTGTGACATAAAGACAACCATACTGTTACTGATTTGCAAGGCAAGTGATTTGTTGCTTGCAAGGCAGTTTGTAAGCCACTTTGTATTTTTTAAGAGTTATGTAAGCCCTTTGAAAAAGATGTGAGGAACACATTTTCACATTGAATTTTCTCCCCCTTAAAATAAAATTTGCCCATGACACTGAACTATAACGTCTTACAGTTGATCTGAAGAATAGCAGTTTTAGCTCTAAAGTAGCAGTCACTTATAAAATTGATGAAGAACAGCAACTGCTCCTTTAACTGTGTGAAAAGATATTAGTAATAAGGACATGTTTTAAAATTATCCTCTACTTTTGGCTCCAGATGAACTGCAATAACAAGAAGGATTGTAGCTCTCCTTTTCAAACATCGATATCTTCTTAAAAAAAAAAAACCCATAGGAATCACATGAAGGTTTCTTTACATGAAGGTTTCTGGAGCTATCTAATTTTCCAAAGGGCTGGTAGTCATTTACAATACCCAAATCTCTCCTATATTACTCCTTCTATAGAGTTATTAAAATGATCCTATTTCATTAAATGTTGACAAAACCACTCTGGTTTTGTTTGATTTGTTTTATTTGATTTGTTTTATTATTGAGGAAAACTAAGCATTTCAAATGCAAATATCCACATTTTCCAAACAGTTATAGCATATTTGTTTTTCCTGGATTATAAAACTACAAATGCTGTTATTGACAACTGCTGTTAGGTGATGATTCCTAAGGGACAGCATTTTTTTGTTTTGTTTTTGTGAATGAAGTTGTCTATAATGGCATCAATGTGAAAATGAAGAATCTCATATCTAAAGATTCCTGTGTACTTGAGAGGACACCTAACTTTCATCCATAATTAATCACTGCAGTGGGGTAATTACTCCTATATAAACCAAATGTGTTCTTGCAATCTCAGTCATAAATGTAACATCAAGTCATATTGCTGAGAGCAAGTTTGGACACATGTACTTGACCTTTTTATTCTAAAGTGCTTGTGTATGGAGAGGTTTAACAAAATCTCATCTAAATCAGACATTTTTAACAGCGTGATTTTTTGAAAGCTTTTAAAAAGAGACCAAGCGGTTCTCTTCATAGAAAAGATTCAATAAAAGATTGCAATTTACAGGAAAGATGCAATTTATAGAAGATGCCATTTATACACGAAACTACTAGTTTTAATACATGTATTACTATTCATGTATCACAGCAGATAGCATATCTCTAAGGGCTGGTTTCTTTCTTCACAGACATAAATTAGAAATTAATGGAAATTAACAGCAAAGAAAACTGTAATCCTACCTCTACAACAACTTGAGTAATCACCTAAGTAATTTCATCTCTGCTTTGCAAAATCTCTTAAACCTAACATATATTTAAAGTATTACATATTCTTACATACTACTACAAATGTACTACATGTTTACCTGCATTGATAAAGTAAGAACTAGATCTCTAAATTACTCCAAGCATCCTGTTAAAAAAAAAAAACAAAAAAAACAAAACAGCTGGTATAATTTAACCTTCTTTCTCCTTAGACTGAAAATTTGCTACTGTTTGGGAGTCTGCCAGCAGATTACAGGAGGAGTGCAGAAGGTCCCACACCTCTGCATAATGTGCTTGCAAGACATTTCAGTATAGCTGAAAACACCATCCACATTGTAAAACCTCTTGCATTGCATCACAGTATGACAGCAGAATCACACACAGTGTGGGACCTCCGGACAATGACATCATGTCACCTTGCAGATTATTACTACACCTGCTATATTGCCAGGGTTACTGAGTTTATTTTGCTCCACTGGGCAAAAGTGGAAGGGTGACAGCACTATTGCCAAAACCCTTGTGATAAATCTTAATAGAATATAAGCCTTTTTTGGAGCTGGGGTGGGTATGCTCTTTGACAGATGAACTTTTTTAATCCCTTGGAATCTTGTCAAGTCTCTTTTAACGTCCTGACTGTCAATTACATGTTCGTACATTCTTCTGTGTGAGGATTATCTTTCTCAAAGTGTTTTACTTTCAGTGCCACTAACAATAATAGTATGTGACACCCACAACACAGATCAAATATTAATACCCTATGCTCCTGAAATAGTAAATATTATGCTACGTTTTGCACTTAGTTTGAAACACAGTAACAAGACCTTTGCTTAAAAAACACCAACCAAAGGCGTTATCCATAAGGGTGTTCTTACAAGAGACAAGAAAGTAGATTTAATGTTCATGCTTCAAGACATAGATGTTCAAGATGTTTAGATTTTGTACTATTTCAAGAAAAGCTGTTAAAAACACTTTCAGCCCAATTCAGCCCAATGAGGTGGTGAAGCATAACAACTTCCATTTGCTGACTAGTCATTCCCTCTCTCCCCTCCTATTTTGAAAGAAAGAATGTGGTAAACCTAAAAGATTACATTACTGTTTACAGCATATTTCCACTGTGCCACTACAGAGGCACAATGTGCTCATCAGCAATGCTGTAAATATTCTATAAAACTTATACAGATATCTGAAAGTCATAGCTATAAAACACCAGGGAAAATAAATTTATCTCATGTTAGACATAGCTGAAAATCTCTGCAATGCAGAAAGTCATGGAAGTACTAGCTGTAATATTAAGCTTCATGTCAAAGCACAAAAGCAGTGTGGAAAGTCACATGTGTATCTGAATACTGTCATTTATGAAGTACAGGTCAGAAATGGCTGAAAGTTGTTACCTGAACCGATGTTAGTAAGGCACAGCCTGCAGATACAAATTATTCAGCTTTTATAGTTCTGCATTTAAAATTTATGAAGCACTAAAATGGAACAAGGACATTGGTACTGCAGACTTTGAGGACTTCCCTAAGGTCCATTCAGGATGCTAAAATACTTCAGAAATTTCAGAAGGTGGCTTCTACCTGCTATATAATGTTGCTGTACTATGCTTACCAGGTATATGACCACACACTTGAAGGCCCAGCTGAAGAGAATACATACCCTTTGTTTCTGCCTTGTAGTTAGACCATATACTTGTTCTTCTGTTAGAGAAGAGCAACATGTAGTGATGCCTAAAACAACAGGAAAGCAGATTTTGACAGGCACAGACCAGGGCCACACATGCTGGGGAGGCAGAGCCCTACACAAGGTGTTGCCATCAGAGGCAGACAGCTTCTGGCTGCCCATGAAATTAGGAACTGAGCGAGCTCTGGAAATATCCATTCAAGACAGAAGCAAGACCACTATGAAACTAAACCACAGTTTCTTACTTTTCAGAGGCAGCGACTTCCAACTCCCAGCAAGTCTGAAGACTTTTAATACTGGAGATCTTTAATTTGGGGAAAGAAAGGATGACAGGGAACACTGCTGCTGCCTCCAAATGCACTAGAGACACACCAAACATTCCCTAAAAGACTGTTAAAATGAGAAGTTGCCTAGGACTTTGCGAGGAGTGATGTATATTCTATAGTGCCAGAGATACTGTCTGCCTTCTCAGCTCCTGATACGTTTTGTCAGAAAGGTTAATAGAAGTTTACCTGCTGTAGATTTCTGGATGGTAGTTTGAACGCATTGTGATACGTGGATTTGGTAAACTGTAAAATCTCTGCAAATGATGACAACAGACCAAGAGGAAAGAGAAAATACTCTACCTCAGTGTCTCTGATTTGAAGGAAAGAGAAATGAGGTGAGAGCATAAACCTGGCAAACTGTAAAAATCTCCCACATATCTGCAGACAAGGAGCATATTTCCAACCCACACACCTCAGTGAAGCTCCATTCATAGCTAAGGTCCCAGTACCACCTAGGGAAGCAGACAGAAATGGGAGAGAATGGGGAAAACCAAAAGTTCTTCAAAAGAAACTCTCAGTTACAATAGCATTATGATACTCAAAACTAAATGCAGGTCAAAGAGAAAACAGTTTCTCTAAACACATAACAACAGTAAAGGTGATTAATGGCAACTAAACTATATTCTCCCTCATGCCTGTTAATTACAATACCTGCGTTGGGTATTGTAATAAAAATTCCATTTAAAAGGCATTATTAAGTTGTTTTCCTCATTCCTGGCAGTAATTGAGCTTTACAAAGAGCAGAATAATGTTAACTTGGCATTGCAATCAAAAAGAAATAAGATATTGTTCTTTATTGATAAAGTAAAACAGATTCCTTTTGATTACAGGTATATTTAGTCATTGCTTCAGTCACACAAATTCAGTTCTGTAGTTGCTGTGGTTGTGAGGCCACTAGTTTTAGGGAGGGTGGTTTTGCCCTGCTATGACTTCTGCCATTGAGCCCAACAGGCAAGGCACCTGGTCCTCTGCAATCTGGGAATGCCAGCAGCTGTCACACTAAATCCTGAGTAATGTGGGAGAACCACACTCAGCAAACTTGGAAATAGCTCTGGAGACATGGGAAGTTATCCTCAGTCTGCAGAAATGGATAGTCTTCTCATTTTTAAGGATTACTTAAAACTCACCTGTAGGATAGTTTATTGACCCTCAGCTATAAGTTTCACGCCCTGCATCCTTCTGTGTCAGTTGCCTGTAATGATTGAACTTGTTTCCTATTTTTCCTGGCCACCTCCTTCTTCTCTTTCTACCTTTAATCCTCATGTCTTAACTTGCTCTGTTATAATTCTAAATAAATTTTTGAGATAACTCAGAAGACAGTTGTCTATTATTACAAATCTATTAGCATATAAATTTTCAGCTTACTTTAAATATCTTGAGATGCTGATAAACCAGTAATATTTTCAGATGGACAAAAATCATGAATGCACAATATAATAACCGCAGAATAAGCACAATCTGTCTATTTTTATACAAATGTGGAAAATATGTATTATCTATAGTCATCAAACATGGCTTTCAAGTCTGGTATCTCTTTTCCATTCACATTTCATTTGCCATTTGAATTATGACTGTATAGTCATCTTTGTGTCATAGCAGAATGACAGTTTTTCTAAAGTTTCTCACAGAATGAAATATAAACTAAAATGTTTCCCCAGAAGATGTTTCAGTTGTTAAGTCTAAATGTTAGCTTTCTTTTCTGTCCAAACTGGATTTTTTTAACTGTTCACAGCAAGCGGTAGTGATAAAAATAGTCCTGTGGTCTTTTTAATTAAATAAAATTTCTTTTTCTCCTTTTTTTTTTTGCCCTACAGAAGAGCTGTCCTTCTGTTAACACTGATATTTAAATATTTGCCTTATCACAAAGAATAGTTGGCTGATGTATACTCTTATCCTGACCATTGGCTGCAGAGCTAATGCTAACAAAATAATACCAAGGTCCACAGAGGGTAAAAAGCTCCTTAGACCTAGAAGTATGACAGACTGATGTGAAGAACTTGGGACAACAGCAGAGGCCTGACTAAATAGGTCAGGTCTCACTGTGTATTCAAAGAATGTTTTATGTTCATAGAAACTTATTTAGTAGACGTAAGACAACATCTCTGACAGATGTGTGCCATCTTTCAGTGTACAACTCTTCAAGCTTAGTTGACTCAGTCTGGTATCGTCCAATTCCAACGCTGACTGAGGAAACTGCTCGCCTCTTAGGTTTCATGCACAGTGAAAATGTATTGACTTAGACAATGTCAAGATAGAGCAGTTCCTGGGAAGAAAGAGGGGCTCTGGTGTCTCCAAAATGGTTGTTAATTTCCTCCAGTTGTTGAATCCACGCTAAAGAAGAAATAATTAGTACACTACCAAACAGACTATTAATAAAACAACATACTGGAAACAATTGATTCTAACTGATGTAGCTCCCTATAATTGCACAGTGGATTCTTCTGTTCAGAAAAAAATCACACCCCAAACCAACAAGCTCCTCCCCTTAATAAAACCAAGGGTGGACAGAGAAGATCCCAAAAGGTAGAACTGAAGGATGGAGGTTACATATAGAACTTTGATTTGATGACCATGTTTGACCTAGTTGTTCCACGAAACATTCCCTTCATTTATTCACTTCAAATGATGGATGTTGAGTGAGGCAGTAAACGATGGGGAGACGGAGGATGAAGTTCTGTTTTGTCTTTCACATTGTAAATGTGGACTTTAGTTTTGGCTCTCACACAGACTACCTGTAAAAAGTTTGGGTAGAACTGCTAATGTGCATATAGAAAAAGGTCAAACTAAGGCAACTTCAAATTTTTTACTCTTTCATGACTTAAATTTAATACTGCTCTTCCTAGTCTTCCAAACAGAGAAAAAGATTCTACAATGGTAATGTTGGAAAAAAATTGGTCAGTTCTTTTCCTTGGTTGAAAATCTGACTATGAATAGCAGTTAAGCAAACAAGCAGCTTGAAGAAATTTTAGTGTAATTTTGATTCCAAAATAAGGCTGTTTACATGCTTTATTCTCCATCTTTTTAACCTATTATTTCAGGAAGCTTTTCTTTGAATCCTTTAAATTAGAGCTATTTTTTAAATTCCACTCCTTTATAACTTTTTGTTCAGCATTTGCATGTTTCTATCACTTAACTCCTTGTTTCTCTATCATTTAGCAGTAGATGAAGCCTCTCAACAACCGAGCAACATTTTCCACAACTCATATTTATTTTCTCTAAAAATTAGTAGGTCTCGACAGAAATGACTGTCACCCCAGTCTTCAAAAAGGGCAAGAGAGAAGACCCATGAAATTACAGACCTCTCAGCCTAACCTCCACACCTGGAAAGGTGATGGAACAACTCCTGCTGGAGGCCATCTCTAGGCACATGGAGAAAAAGAACGTTATCAGAAGTAGTCAGCATGGATTCACAACGGGAAAATCCTGTTTGACTAATCTGATAGACTTCTATGATAGCGTGACTAGTTGGATAGGTGAAGGGAGAGCAGTGGATGTGATTTACCTTGACTTCAGCAAGGCTTTTGACACTGTCTCCCACAGTATCCTAATTGTGAAGCTCAGGAAGTATGGATTGGATGAGCTGACGATGAGATGGGTTGAGAACGGGTTAAACAACAGAGCTCAGAAGGTCATGGTCGGTGTGGTAGAGTCTAGTTGGAGGCTTGTGGCTAGTGGTGTCCCCCAGGGGTCAGTGCTGGGCCCAGCACTATTCAATATATTCATCAGTGACCTGGACTAAGGGCTGGAGAGTACCCTCAGCAAGTCTGCTGAT
>NW_008589082.1:0-23126 GCF_000691845.1 Merops nubicus
TAGGAGCGGAGAATCTTCTGAAATGCTCGGGTTCGGTTCGGATCCGAGTGGCTCTGTGCTCCGGTTCCGGACGTGTGCGCTTTTTATAGTGGCCCGTTCTGGCGCGAAACTTTTTCTTTCTTTCTTTCTTTCTTTCCTTTTCTTTCTTTCTTTCTTTCTTTCTTTCTTTCTTTCTTTCTTTCTTTCTTTCTTTCTTTCTTTCTTTCTTTCTTTCTTTCTTTCTTTCTTTCTTTCTTTCTTTCTTTCTTTCTTTCTTTCTTTCTTTCTTTCTTTCTTTCTTTCTTTCTTTCTTTCTTTCTTTCTTTCTTTCTTTCTTTCTTTCTTTCTTTCTTACAGGGTGTTGCCGATAAAGCCATTAATTCAAAATCCTCCCGTCTCAGACGATCTCACTTGGAAGAGAAACCCTAAAGAGAACTGAGTATATGAAACCATAAAAATAAAGGAAACTCCTCTAAAGAAAAAGTTTTAACTCTTACCAAAATTAAGGCAACATAGGGAAAACAAACAAAACCAAACACTAAAATAACAGGAACACATAGGACAATTGTTCTTTGAGACCTAACTTATCGTGAAAAATCAGAAGTCTTGTTGCACCAACTTATTATAAAACATGTGGCTTTAGCTACCTCTTACTGTGATCCTAGCATTTAAACCAGCCCCCGTGATACCTACCTGTGACCTTCACACTAGCATTCCATGCTTTGAGGAGAAACTGCCCTGGAATCTCAGCAGGGCTGAGGAAGTACCCATTTGGATGAAAGCTATATCATTCCATACACATTTAGTACATGTAAAAATGCAGAGTAGGACTACCACTTGTCCCTCAAATATTAGGCTGGACATTTTGAATACATAGATATATACAATCAACCTTGGCCAACAGCCAGGGACAGTCTGGGTTCGTAGAGGTGGACTGCAGAGCACAGCTGCAGTCTTGAAGTCTCTATAAATGGAGAAATGTTCAGTGCTCTTACCCACAGTGCATGCAAGAGTAACCAGGGTCCAACCGTCACAGCCATCCCTAAAATACACTTTACAAACCTGAACACAACACTTACTATGCTATTAGTGGCTGCTCTCTTTGAACATGACCTGCTGTAGACAATTCAGTTGTTATATCACTTTCCAAGACATTTTTTCACTAAAAGAAATATTCTTAAATGTAAAATGGTTCCAATAGCATTTTGCAGTTGAAATGTACAGAAGCAAAACCTAATCCACACTTTGCTTTGAAGACAATAAAATCAGAGGGAAACACTTCTTTCTGTGACACAAATCTAAACCAGCAAAAGTCATCTGTAATTTAATCAGAGTTATGGCAGATTAGAATTTGTGATTCATTCAGTAAAGAGTGCTATTTAAGGGGCAATTAACACAAGACCAAATGTGAAGCCTTGAAATTCAGAGAGAAAAAATGTGGGCGGTAGAGATGAAAATAAAGATGCAGGAATTGGAAACAAGTTGTTTTCTAATTTCTGTCACAGTTCTCCTTGCTTGGGGCAATACAGGTTACTGCTATAAGTGCAATATGCAAATACCTAAAACAGTGTAAAGCGTCCTCATGTGCAGAATGTAATTTGTGTTACTGGTGTCCTTCCATTTAGAGCAAAGTTGTTTATTCATTAAAAAAGTAAATTACTGGTAGCAGAATTACCTTTGGGGATTCATAAGCTTTTATAATTTATTGCATTTAATAAGCACAGAGAAAGAAGAAGATCTTGACTGGAATAGCTTGTAAGCTAATGTATCAGCAAAACTCAGAAACTGAAGATAAAGACAGGCCACTTCTAGTTGCTCTATTTGATTGTTTTCTTTGAGGTTTAATAGTGTAAATTGAAAGAGTTTAAATGTTAGTATATCTGACAAGATGGTGAATTCAAAACAATAAGGAAGCAAATAAACTGATTCATGTGGAATTTTGAAATCTCAAAATATCCCAGCCACCAGATGTCACAAAACCTGCAAGTGATGATGCACTGCAATGAGAGAAGGGCAAGACTCTGGCAACGGCACCCAGCCGCAAAGAATGTCAGGCAATTTTCCTGTTGATCTCTATAAATCTTAGACTCTTTGAATAAGAGGAATAAAATACATTTAAGGCAAAACAAACTTGACATTTTCTCTGCCATCATCTCCCTCAAAGTGGAAGTAATGAGTTCAAAACCACCAACTTGAGCCTGACAGAAAATACAGGCCACCCATGCACCAAAAAAGAGCATTTAAAAACATATAGGGCAAATCTGATCTTACATAAGCACTGACAAGGTCAATATGTTTACCATCATTCACAAATTCTACAGATCCAAGCACCTACTTTAACTGTCAACAGTAAAAATTCCAAAATATTTTTATTCACATACATTGATATACAAAATGCTCACTGTATCCTCCATGCAACAAAACCTACATGAAAGACACCATTCAAAATAACTAGAAAGTACTATCTCTGTTGGCTTGCTTAACCCATTACTACATCCTTATGGAAATACAGAAAATATGTAGGCATTTATTTATGTCATATCTCAATGCTAACAGCAAAATCTAAGTGTAAGAAGCAATATTCAGTAAAGAACTTGAGAAAGCTGACTCTTAACATTAATTCCACAAGAAAACATTTGAAATTTTAACTGAAATAAAGATTAAATCCTGCTCTATACAATAATAGATGTTTCACATGCTGAAAAAAAATGTGCGGTTCCCCAACCAAAATACAAATGTAAATCAAGAACATCTGTTGAGGGAGAGATCACAATAAGGGAGAAAAGTGATTCCGAACATTCTGCACTCAAAGAAAAATCCATTCAAAGCAATAAATAACTTTGCTTTGTTAACATAAACCCCTGTTGCTTTTGTGTGATGCAGTAATCTCCAAGAGCTGCAATGATATGAAAGAAAACATATACTGAATTTGCCCAAGGAGCTAGCAATCTAATCTTTGATAGTGCTGTCCTACACTTAATTGCTTTTAATTTACTTCATTTCTCTTTTAAAAATTAAATGATGGATCTATCTACTGCCAGTACCAAAACCTTGTATACATTAAGTCAGATGTGAAAGGTCAGTATGTGTACTATTACATTGCACAACCCATTAGCATCATTTTCTACCTTCACCTAATCCTACTGCAGAATGTCATTGTTGTACAAAGTGCTTAGAAATTAGTGAAAGGGATAGTCAGAGTAACCCTGTTTTATCTGCCTGAAAACTCATATTGAGATTTAATACTATGATGAGACAGACCAAGGCACCTATGTTTGCTACTAATCTAAAACCTAACGTTAGAAAATATTCTAAGAGAAACAGACTAGGTGGATTACTAGCATTTCCCTAATTTAGAAGGAAATGGGCCATTGCTGGAGGGAAGCAGCACTGACAACTCCATAACATCATCAGTACAAGGTTTTCAAGTGTGTTCACAGGTACAACCTGAGTCAGAGCCGGGGGCTGTGGCACACTCAGAGCAGGGATCAGATCATGTGAATTCCCAGGATTAATTTCTACCTTAGGTTGTTCCCAGGAGCATTAAAGTCAACTCAGGAGAGGCAACTGGAGAGCAGAGCCAGGAGGGAGGAACTGAAATTACTTATTCCAGCAGCACTAAATTCTTAGATTGTCTTAAGCCAATGTTTTCCCAACTGTATAAAGACCCAAATCCAAGGTTGCTAAAGCACAATGGTCCTGCAGGATTAGCACATTTTGAGCCTGAAGGCAGAAGGGCCACAGTCCAGGGTTGGGCAGATGCACAAGAATTAGGGCTAAAACCTTAAACGCATACCTGCACATAACACAAATGGCCTGTTGGTTAGTAGAACTTGGGTAGCATGAGTGATATAGTCAACATCTGGCTATGTTTTCCCTAGTCTTACTTCCTGGAGGTCATAAAGCTGTGGGAGACAAGGCCCAGAAGGTGCAAGTGCCTGAACCTGGTTTAGTCAAAATTAAGGCAGCACAGTGTCAGCAAGCATTTAACTTATGCAAGAAAGTGTCCCAGTAAATAAAGTTTCTATTTAAGACTTTGAACACTTATAAAGGTCCTGGAAAAGCACTATTCCACCTAACTCTGAATTTATACAGTTGGTTTGCAATGACTCAGGAGCTCTGAGGAAGCATTACAAGCAAAACGGAGCATCCAGGGCTGTGAAGCAGCAGGATGCTTGCTGACAGAAGACCCTTTGACACAGGGGTGCAGCAGTGTGACTTCAAAATGTTAGGGTAAGAGGAGTTGTGCTCAAATTAAGCTAAAGATCAACAGTAAGAAAGGTTAATAATAAAAAAAAAAAGTAAGACTGATTTTCAATTGATTTGACCTTAAGTTATTAATGAAGTACAAATCCTCTCACTAGGAAATGCGCTTACTTGGTGGATGCATGATAGTCTGCAACTAAACCTGCAAAAGAGCCATATACATCCTATTTATTTTCTGCTGGTTGAGGATGCAACAAGGGAAATATGGGGCTTCTAATTTGAAGCAGCTTGTGACATATAGAAAGGAAACATAAGTGTTGGTGGTTTTTTTCAGTCAGATCACCCACTATGTCCAAAATAACAACACTATCCACTCTGACAAAGTAACAATAGAACTAAAACTGCACTGAGAAAAATAGTCTGTTAAGCTTCCCATTCCTCTGAGGCCTGAGGCCTACTTTTAATGTTGAGAACTGAAGTTACATACTGAACTGAAGCCTGCTTTGCCTCAGCCAATTGAGAGAAGCAGCCTGAAAAGCATTAATAATTCATCTGATCTAGTTGAGCTGGCATATTTCAGCAATCAAACAGCACCAAACTCTCCTGCAAGGAAAGACAAGGGGGTTATTTTAGAAGGAGCTTTCCTCCTTCACAGCACATTCTTTTTACTTTCTTTTCCACATATTTATTGGCAATGAAAAGCCTTTACAGGCAGTCTAGGAGAAAAAAAAAGTTTCCATATAGCATCAGAGTAGGAAAAGCAGAGGCATCAGTAAGACAATTTCCATGTCAACCATGATCCACCAATCCAATTTATTTCTAGTGAAAAACAGATAATTCTGTGTTCCTTGACAGTCCTTTTAAGAAATTATCCTTGGCATAGGAAGAGTAGGAAAGACTGCTGGCTGCCATCTCTCCATGCAGTCTTAGAGATGAACAAAACTTAGATGCAATTCACTTGGAAGACATTCCACTATTTTTTTTTTATTTTTTTTTTTTTTTTACTGATACGAGCCACGTACAGCTTCAGGAACAGGAAAATTTCTGTTGCCTTGCCACAGCAACACTTTGTTAACTAAGTCATATATTTATGTCCATTTACTTCCAAAATATTTTCTAGACAATGGGAATGATTTAAAACCCTGGCTGCCTCTAGGTTTATTCACTCTACTGATTACTCTGGAGATGAGTGGGAGTAATTATTCTGAAAAGATTCATTCTCAAGAGTGAACATGGAGGGTGCTAAATGTATCCAAGCTAGTGAATATCATATAGTTGAAAGTGAGAAAAGATGCAAATACGAATGAATGAAAAGGGAAATACACAAGACTCAGGTCTGCAACTGTAATTTTTGATGACCACAACAGCATAAAAGGGAAACTGAGAATGTCCCATATCAGAGATTTCTCTGTTCTTAGTAGATAAGATTGAAAAGGTCCAGCTATATTTCTTGACAGAGCTGTTCCCTTCCACATGATGACTTTGGCAGGGGAAGATGTACACATAACTATTATTAACCCTGGACACCAAAGACTTGCCTGTCTCACAGCTGTGGGTCCCTGCTGTCCCCTTCTCATCTTTCTCAACCATTTAGCTTCAAAGGGCATTTGCTTCCAAGGATAACCTCTGCCTCTATTACCAGGGCCCTTGGAGAACTCCTAGCAAGGAGAACATTGCTGCAACTTGACTGACCAGGCTGTTGAGGATGGCGTAGCTTGCAGCACTCTGTGCGCTGCTGTCTCCACTACTCATTTAAACGCTGAACAAAACTGGGGCTAATGCAATCAACATGCTGGGGAAGTCCCACAGCCTCCAGAAGGAGACAGGGCCAACATCTTCAAGATTCACATGGCTAGGCAGGAAGTGTAATTTGCTGCCTAAAAGGATTTGTCCAGATGTACTAACAGTATTAGGTTTCACAATGTTTTGCAACTAACAGAAGTCCTCTGAGACCCACCATTATAAACTATGGACATTAATCATCCAAGCACCTGGAGACTCAAAGGTCTGCAAAAGAAAGGACACAATGTCTGATAATACACCTCCAAAATGAAATGCATGATCCGAGACAGGCTGGGATTTCATCAAGAAGAGCTGCATCTCACAAATAAAAGATTGGGACTTTGTTCTTTCTGTTCTGTGCTTATGTATATGAGCTTAAGCTATAGCTTGCTTAACAGATGGAGAGAATCCATAAATTTGGCCCCACCGACATTAATGTCTTGGTGATTTTTCATTTTCATCAAACAAACCCTAAGTAATTTCTGTTCATTAAAAAAACCCATACCTTTCACAATGTTGAACTTCACCCCATCATGGAACAGGTCATTTATTGAATCATTATTACATTATCTTTCAGTAATTAAGGCTCTTCTACATAGCAGTTATTCAAGTAGGTCTTAAAATATTATGGAAAGAGCATTAGAAACCACTTTTAGAAAAGCTATTTACTCTTACAAAAACAGAATATCATTTATCCTTCCCAGTTTGTTATTCTGGCCCAGAACAACATGCAGTCCTTAGGTACTATTGGATCAAACATGGAATGGCTTGGAAATATTTGCTCACTTATACAGAGGAGATCTTTTTTTCAGAAAATTCAAAATTTAAACAGAGTGCTCATTTTTCTAGTTTTTGCCTACTTTAGCTTTCTGAGAAGAGATTTCCCCCTGGAATTGTGGTATAGATAAGTCCCCCCTTAGCATCCACTAACCTGAGCATTGCTCTGGGGATGGAGTCAGCCTTGTGATAAAAGTGGAATATGCTAGAGCGTGAAGAACTGAGTTTCCACTTAGACTTTAAATAGAATTTCCTTCTCATGAAGGAAAGTTTCCTTCTGCATAGGATACAGCAGCATATGAGCATCAGAGAGGCACCGCACTGAAAAGTGGAGAAAGCCACAGCAGCTTATTCCCAGTAGGCCTTAGTCTTCAGAAAGAACACCACAAAGTGAAGGTCATTCTATGATTGCAACTACCAACCACATCAGTCTCCAGGGAAGCAGTGAAAAGTACTGCAGATGTGCTCAGGGCTAAGAGCACAAAACTGTCATTACAAGTTCTGGAGCCAGCCACGCTATGGGACACGTGCTCCGATGCCTGTATTGGCACTTACTGGTTCCCCATCACCAGCAGCCTGCAAGTCAGCTTATTTCCCTTCTCTTGGGGAACACTGTATTTCAAATGTTATCATTCTGCTTGGCTGATGTGATTGCTAATTTAATGCAAAGTAAAGATGGAACTTCCAGGTCTTGCTCACTTTTGTCTAGTGAATAAACCTTCATTTCCTAATAAACAAGGAAAGCAAAATAGAATAAAGAAATGTAAGACCATGTTAAAAAAATATATATCAAGGTAGCTTTCCTATGGGTAGCTGAAAATGGTGTTAATTTCCTACCTGGAATGCTGGTGATGTATTTAATTCAATTGAAAACACAGTTTTTCCTTTATCAAAAGTTTGCTTGCACAGTCTACTGAGCTCCTTTAGGAAGAACCTGAGTAAGGCAAAATAGGTGAAGATATGATCTTTTCATTTCCTGTCACTTGTAGAGCACTGATTTATCCACATCTCCATGGGCTCCTTTTACCTGTCTCTGCAGGAGGAGGAATTCCTGGCTAGTCAGTTTTTAAAAAATTCTTTATTAATAACCTCCAAGAGTAGGATATTTGTCAAAGTACACCTAGTCGTTCAACTCTGGATCCTTACTCCAGATATGTTTTTCCCTTTAAGACAGCTTCTTAATTCAGTGCATACAACAGCAGCTCCAAAACAGGGTGGTGGTGGTTTCTTTGAAAAACCTGACAGAAAATCTCTGTCTAAAATACCAAAAGGACTACATTCTTTCCATGACCTTTTGGTGCTAGATGATGATGAAAAACAAGAATATGCTTCAGAGACCTATCCAAAATGGTACAAGTGGGAGATGGTTTGCCTTCTCCAGCATCGCTCTCAGGAGAGAAACCATAACTCAAGTGAACAGCCATTAAATTCCCTGAGTTGAGCAGCTCTCCAGACATGCCTTTTCAGAAGGAGTTTGTCTCTTTTTGTCACAATAAATTTCCAACAAGACAGGAAGTCCTTGAAATGGTAGCAAGTACTACATCAGGAGATCATTTTATCTGATGGTCTTGACATATTTGGTCTGATACTTCCCAATTTTACATCTTGCATCAGCTTTTATAACTGCAAAATTCCACCATTGATGACCGGGAGCTTTCTACCAGATAGAAGAATATAACTTCAGCAGGTGAAAGCAGCATAGAACTGTACCCACGTACACATTCAAAAACTGACTACTTCCCATAGGACAATTTTCAAGAAGAAAAGGTTAAAATACTTCAATATTTGTGCTGAGAAACATATGCTTTGATTCAGGCATTGTATGCTCCCATTTACATTGACAGACTGCACTTCTGGGGTGGACCATTTACTCTTTACAGGTAATCTTCCTTCTGAAAAGAAGAGCAAATGCTGAAATGCAGCACTTCAGGGGCCCATGAATATGATCCCAACAAAACTTCGCCTCCACAGAGAACAACACATAAAGAAGGCAGCTTAAGTGTCAAATGGGCAATGCAGCAACATATAAAAAATTAACCAGTCTAACTTTGAGCCAAAACATTTTCAATTTTCTATCAAAAATATCACCACGATCTGAAAGAATCTTACATGTGAAAAAAATTTAACTGGGAAGTATAATTTAAGAAAAAAAACCAACAGCACAACATTGCATTTTAATACATACATTTAAATAAATCCTCATGTAGCTTTTTCAAATTCCCTGCTGAATTAAGGTCTCCTTCCTCACCCTAGCATGTCACAGTTGTACCTTCGCTTCCAAAACCAGGGTCCATTGGGAAAGCTGAGGAACAGTCATAGTAGCAATAATCAGAGAAAAAGTAAAAAATAATCCTGCCAGCTATCTAGCTCCACAGGAACCATGACAGAGCATTTTCATGTCCTCTGTCAGCAAGCTTGGTGGCTTGAGAATAAGTTTGGATCTTTCAGAAGTGTGTGGTCCAAACCATTTATCTAAAAAAGGCAAAATACATTTTGACTGCTTTAGCCTCTTTTTCAACAGAAACATTTGCCCATGCCAAAAAGAGAGAAATCTGATCATTTGTCTGGGGATTTCCAGGTCTTCAACAGTGCAAATCCCAGAGCTGCAAACATCAAGAAGTCCTAAACAAATTACCACTGAATGGGCTCGGTTTATCCAGTAGTATAGGACACATTTTCTAAGATAAAGGTGCTCTGGCAGTAAACCCAAGAGCAGAGCTACATCATCACTCCTATAACCCAGTGCCCACTTTCAGTCTCTCTGCTTGAACACTAGCCCACAAAACCATCAGTGCTGAGGTGTATATGGGCTGCTCCCTGGGCTGAATTTCATGGGATTTAGTGCTGTAAGAATGCAATACACTCACAAGATGTGAATAGCTAACTTTTCAAAAAACATATGTTTAGACAGTTTTTATGTATATGTAGCCAAGGATTCCAGCTCTTAAGACAAAATTATTTAGCCAGAGCAGAAATCTCATGCAGAGAAAGAGGATTACACATTTTTTTGCAGGAAAGTTTCCTGCAACTGAGACTGTCCTTTGGTACACTTGAATAAGAGTCACAAGACTCTTATTGGTTTTCCTGCAAAAATACAGCCAGTTCTCACCACACGTCATCTGATTAGGACAAGGAAGCCAAGCAGAGAAATATAAATCGCCAACTTATCCAAACAATCTGTGAGATAAGTCACATACCTCATTTGCTCGCTTTGCTTATCTGTTTGTTCCCTTCCCTCATTACTCTTATGTCAAACAGGCACAGATATATTTCACACTGGTGCCAAAAAAACAGTGTTATTACTATAGAGAAGTGATTTATCAGGAAAAGAAATTCACAGTTTACAGTAAGGAATTCATTTTGCTTTTCTGTTCATAATTCAGGCTTCCTAATTTTACTTGTTTCTGCAATTTCAGATATATGAAGACCCTATTAAAAAGTTGCCTGGCACAAAGCTGGCGTCATTTGCCTACTCTTTGGTTCCAAATGCTCTTGCTTTTTGCATCTTCTTCCAGGATCTCAGACACACAGCCCAGCAACCATCTGCAGAGCTTTCCCCTCCTCCTCCCAATTTTCAATTATCTCACTATCCAAGCAGCAGTTACTCTAACACTGAGCTGCAACTCCCATGAGATGCTGGAGCTCTCCTTCAATTTGACTGTATTTCTTGCTGAGCTTCTTTCTTGTCTTATGATATTATTCTCATCATCTGAACATAACTAGCGTCATGTAACTTCACAATTCCCGGACAAAGCTGTTTGAAGTCCTGCAGCTTATTTCCTTCAGGTCTTAAGAATAAATTATATCTCCCAGCACCAAAAGGTTTCATTAAACTGACTAACATGCTCTGCACCCAAAAGTCTGTTTTTTTTAATAGCTCTTGCCATCACAGCAGGATTTCCCAAGAGAGCTGGACTACAACAAGTCTGAAATCTGCTCTAACAGTGAAGATATCCCCAGACCAGGAAGGTTGAATGTTTATTTCAATAGTCAGTCATTACAGTTTTGAAGAACTTGAGAAGTCTGCTTTATTAGTCTCCATGCATTTCTCAGATGAATAAAGGGAATAAAAAAGTAAAATATGGGGTATACCTTCCTGGCAGGTGGAGTTTTCAGCTTTTTCAGGATATAGAGGGCAGCTCCCATACACTCAGAAGTAATATGGGTTGGGCCCATTTGGTCTTGCCACTACTGGCTTTGAACACCAAACTGTGTGTGGTGTCTTCCTCCTTTGGCTCTCTGCTCTCTGATTTTCCCTCTAACTGATACTCTAGTTTTAGTGTCACATATGCAAAATGTAAAATCAGGTTCATTATTATGATGTGCAAAAAAATACTTCTGAGGATGAGGAATATTGTATTATTATTTCTATTATCTTCATCTTACGCTCTGTCACTTTCTAGCTAAAGTTAAAATCTGAAGTCATAATCTATCACATTGCAAAAAGCAATTGCTACAGGAATCACCAATTAGATATTGTGCCCACCCACACAGAACTGTGCATACAGCCCACCCCTGTGTAATATTTTTTAATCCTCTTAAAAAAATATTAATTTCTGCTGCACCTTGATTGTTGCTACTACAGATAATCAACTATGATCCTGACAGTTCTATATGCAGACGTACCAAAACATCACCTGTAAAAATACCACACTTGTGAAAATTATGCCAAACAAACCACTGCCACTGAAGGAGACAGTCCCAGCCTTCCCTTACCACAGCAGTTCAGCATCACCACAGGCATTTGGGCAGCTGCACCATGACCTGCTTGGGGAATAAATACATCTGAAAAGTAGCCTAGCCCATCAAAGACTTGGGATCAAAGGCAGGATGGATGAAGTCCTCCCTGGATGCCAGCCACTGCAGCAGAAGCAGCCAGAAGGCCAGCAGAAGACAACGGAAGAGAGAGAACAGAAGGGGCAAGGGAAGGGCTTGTCCCTCCTGATCCTGCAGGTTTTACTGGATATGACAGATATGGGATGGAATACCCCATTGGTCAATCTTGGGGTCAGTTCTTCTGTCTGCTCCTCCCTGCAGGTGTGGGGTATTCTCTGTCCCCCTCCATGTGAGATACAAGCTTAGCAGTGGCCTTGGTCTGCACACCAATCCATGGCAGTAACTCTGAACATGGAGTCTTATCACTGCTGAAACCAGACAGTTTGTGAGAACACTGTTAACTTCAGACAGGACAGTTAATTACAAGAGCTTTAGCTAAGAAGTTAACATCATAGAGCAAAACCAGCTCTGTTTTACCCCAAACCAGGACAACTTGAAATCTGAAAGGAATTTTAAAACAAAGGACTCAGGTTACAGCAATTGTAACTTTGCTAGGACACAAACTGAGAAGGCAGAGCATTGCTTTAGTGCCTTCCAGGACATGGAAACAGGATCCCATAGTCTGGCATAACACTGCCTTTCAGTCAGAGGGCTTAAGGCCATCACTTCCCACAGCTCTGAATTCGTCAGTAAACGTACTTCAGCCACAAGCCAACTTGTCACCTATTTCAAGGTCTCATTTTTCAGAAACTGTGCTTGCACTGCGGTATTGGCACAGACTGTTGCTTTCTCCAGTCCCTGAAAGAGCTACACTGGTCAATCTCTCTGCCATCACGGCCCCTTCTGCACTCATTTTCCTGTAAGAGAACAAAACAAGAAGCAGGTCCCCGCAGCAGAATCATTATCAGAAGAAAAGCCTCCTGTCCCATGTACCATTTGCCTCTGAAACCACCTTAGCTAAGCACATTCATCCAGAGTAAACCAAGTCAATCAATGAACACAATGCCTCTTATTTATTCCTTCTTGAGAAATCATTCTAGTGATAATTCGGGCCATTTTCATAGCCTTCCCTTCAATTTATTTGAGCTGCTGCTGTTGTATTTCTACAGCTACTTATGTTCCATTTGTCATTTATCCAGGTTTGTAGCTGGTGCTTGCTGCTTTCTTCTCCCTCATTCAGTGGGCTTACTTTGGTTCCTGTGTTCACATCACATCATTGCCAGAACTGCAGAGAGGACTGTAGTGTAGGTGTGCTCATGAACATGATCAAATGAGCAAATCCACCACTGAGCCTTAATAATCATCATTAATTCTGAAACCTGGAAAATGCCCCTGCCTGTTTAGAGTCAGAGACAAGCCTGACCTTCCTCAGACTGCACACCTCATTACAGAGATCAGAGCCAGAAGCCTTGAACTCCCTTGAAGTTCAAAGCTGTGTGACCATTTGGATAACCCCTGTCTCTACTGTACCAGTAACAATGAGCTCATGTTCAATGAAAGAAACTGAGGGAAAAAAACAGTCTTCTTTCAGGCAACTGTGTTGTACTGAAGTGATGAAGTGAACTTGAAAGTGAGCTTAAAAAAAAAATTACCAGTTTAGACAAACACAAACCAGTCCTTTGGCCATCCTACATACCACCTTAAACTAAGAGGGGATATCTACTGCTGTTATTTCTCTGTTGATTTAGCTCAGTTGTAGCTGTTAAAGTTTGTACTGCCTATTATTTGAGTTACAAATTTTTCCATTCATTTCAGCCACCTTTTTCAATACAGGCTACTCTGGCTACAGTATGCAAGCTGCTTGCCAAAGATTCCAATAAACACAAATCAGCAGCAACAAGCACATGTAGCTAGTCTGTCTGCATAGGAAATGTGCCACAAACATGTCATTACAGCTAACTAGTCTCAGGCACATTTGCCTAGCCTATATCTGTTTTAATTGCACAATTGTAAAATCAGTATTAATTCCATTAATATAAAGTGATTTTCTGTTCAGGTAAGAAGCACGCTTTCTTCATTTCCATGGACACACATGAAACCACAAGAACTGCAGAAACCTGTAATTTACTACAGTGACATTTGTGAGCTCCTGACCAGCCATCCTGGCAGTGCTCAAGTATCACTCAGCAAGTGCAGAGGGTATTTTTAAAAATTTCATAGAAGGCAAATACATTTTGCATATTTTTTTAAGTCTTCATTCATGCTCATATTTATGATGTATAATATATTTTTCATAGTCATAGAATGTCTTAGGTTGGAAGAGACACTGGACACCATCTAATCCATACTCCCTGCCATGGGCAGGGACATGTCTCAACTCAGCTAAGTTGCTAATTTTTGCTTTAAAAGTTTGCAAATCAGACTTTTTCATTTTGCTACCTACACAAAGATAAATATTTAGCCAGCTTGTAATAGAAGAATCCCTTCAAGGTCCAAAGAAATATAAGTATTTCTATGCCAAAAAGGCAAAATGACATTAGAAATAGAAACCAACAGTAAACACTGCTTTGAACTTGAAATGGAATATATCAAAATATGCATGAGCGCAGTTAAAGATACATTCTCTGCACAGATACCACTTGATAGCTTGCTAAGCTACAGAGAAGTAGCTTCTGCCCCCCTCAGGAATTTAGCAGATTGCCCATGCACCCAAAGGTGCTGTAACTTTAGTTATGCAGGTGTAGAGAGAACACAGTTAATGACAAAGTCCAAGTCACCAAGTACACCATGCAGCTGCATGCCTGGAAGCATGAAACTCAGCACTGGGTGAGGTGCTAAGCACTGGGCAAGGGTGGCAACCATCACTAGATCCATATCTGGTGTTACCTGGGTGCCCAGAGAAGTGTGAAACGGGGCACAGGCCTCGTGGTCCTCAACGGTTTAGCCTTAAACAAAAGGAGCCACTACCTCCACCCATGCAATTGTCAATCAACAGATTTTGCGACACTAACCTAAGCGATAAGATTGCCTATAGTCATCCCCACCCGCACCTACACCCTGGTGATGTAATGTAACAAATTCAAGTATATATATCCTCCCAATGCTGGCCCCAAAATCGGGACATGATCGACTCGGAACCACACAGATGACAGGATGGATTGACGAATTCGCTCCTTCGCCATCCCCCCGACTTGGGATGCCGTGTGGGTAAGATTATTTACCTCAGCCAACGCTGAGAGACAGACTTTTCCTCCATGGATGTATTCATATTTCTCTCCTCAGGTGCATTTCTATGCTTCCTTGAGCGTACCCTTGGTTCTTGTCATGACTTTACTGTGTCTTGTTCTACTGTGTTTTCTGTTCGACGAGCTTGTTCATTTGCCATGCATCCAGTCCTACAGCGGGCAAGTTGTTATTGTTGTTGTGTGTTCGCGCATGTGTATGTCTAGTGTGTTATTGTTATCAGCAATAAACCTTTAGTTATACCCGTAGCTTTTAATTTTATCACCAGCAATCCAAAAGAACCTTTAAATGTTGCTATAAATAAACAGTTACTATTTGTCTACTATTTGGCCACACAGGACTAGATTTCCCCTTTTTGCAACAGCAGGAAACCATTTTCTTATTCTTTGAAATCCATCTTTGTTTTGATTAAAAACACATCACAATGACTGTAAGATCAAAGGGGGTTTCTTGTATGTTTGTTTTTAAAATTGTCTATTGTACTTTTCACAAAGAACCTGTACCTGGTGATCAGATCTTCAAAGGGCAGCTCCACATGTTTGATTGGATTTCAATTAAGTTACAATGTCTGTCTCAGTACTAGATCTATTGCATTGTATAGTAACCCTCAGAAAACAAATTTATTGCAACATTAGCCATGTTTATTCCCTCACTGTGTTGATTCTCTTATCTCTTGGCACTACAAATGCTACTGCAGAAAGATAAAAACACATGATGATTTTAATAGTTATGTTTCCTGATGGAATTTTGAATAATGGTTTGTTCAGGTTTTTTTGTTTGTTTGTTTTTTTGGTTGGCCAATAGACAATTTACATAGAATGAAAGGGAGAATTCAGAGCAGGCAGAAGTGTCACACTTAAAAATCGATTTCAATTTAGGTTCAGCCCCTCTGCTGAAATCCAAACATGTTCTTACAAACTAGCCCACCAATCACAGTAATATATTAGAGGCAAGGCTTTTCTGATGCCAGAATAATACACCAAATGCTGCAATTTTCAAACTTTTTGGAAATGGGAATTAAACTAAACACAGTTCCACAGGTGACTATTAGGTGCAGTTCCACACATAAGCATGTAGCTTTCTACTGACAAGAGCAAATACAAAAAAAAAAAAAAAAAAACCAAAAGCCCTGTTGGCATTTGCTTGTGAGCTCATAAACTTGCATTATTATAGTCAACATGCAGTGTAAGAGGTGCATATTTTATTTAACCCTAAATGTTAAATAGCATAACCAGAAGCACCTGTTCCAAGCTTAATTTCATATCTTCACTGCTGCCAGTGTCAGAGCCATGAAAGTATTTATTAAGCACACCACCAACTACTTAATATTGAAGCTTGCCCTGTTGCCCGGCTCTTTGTCTGATGTATCTTTTGTCTATTTGTCACTCTTTCTGCAAATTGTCCCATTTTCTGTAAACTGACTATCTGTGAGGTAGCAGTTACCCAGGTGTCTCTTACGGCTTATTTACAAATTTTGTTCTAGTGCTCTGTGTCTAGAATTTAGAGTACCCCAGATTACTATCATCATTACAGTAGAGCAGCTCTCCAGACAAAAGGAAAAAAGCACACAGACCACTGATGAACAATGGGGATTCAGACATCTCCAGGTATTGTGACATGCATCACAAGAGAATAGGTTGTTCTTACCAAAAATATCCACTACTTAACAGCATAACAAAACAAAAGCAAAAAAATAGCCACATTCACATTAATATTTTTGTCTGAATGGCCCTTCAGAAAGCCAAAGTTCACATGCATGTTAGTTTGAGGGTCTTTTACTATATATTTTCATGTTTTAAAAACTTTAAGAAAGAAGATTATCTGGTGTTCTTAATGTTTTCACAAAACTGTTTTCAGAACAAAATGCAAGGCCATGACTTGCATGATGAAAAGCATTTTTCCTTCATCTATATTCCCTTCCAAGTTACAGAGACTTTTTTGGAGAATGTCTTACACTCACCCATTTTGAGTTTGGAATCCTTCACTAGGCCATCATCATTTCTGTGGAGCTGCTTCTTGAGACATAAATGTGGAAATTAAGATACAAATCCCTGATCTGAATTTAACTCCACAACTGTGAGCCTATTCCACATATTTTCCTCTGGGTCTTTCTTTAACCGACATGAATGCATTTTTCACACCTAGAGTGTACAAAACCCCTGGACACATGAAGTCCTTTCCTCTACAGACTGAGACTCTGTGAGGTTGCACCCAATGGGTAGGAAAACTTTACAAAATTTTATGAAAATGCTATGGCTGATTAATCTCAAGTCTGAAACAGCATCCACATATGAGGCCCTTGGTCTATTCCCTCTGTGTTGAGGCAAGATCAATTATGTCTAGACTGTCAGTACCAAATGTCTGACCAGGAAGTCCTTGCAAATCTCTAAAGGCATGAGTTCCCACAGCTTATTGCAATGCTTCACTGACTGTCAACAGATCCTGATCTAAGTCTTCCCTTACCTCAAATTAAACCAAGTAATTATTGCCTTACTCTCTCCTGAAATAAAATTACTGCCATGCTTACGGTGGTCTTTGGTGCATTGTATTTCAATCATAATCCAGTTGGTAAATGAAACCAGCTTGTGAACAAACTCTAATGTTCCTATTCTCTATTAATATCTAGAGAAAACAATTATTGATGGAAAATATAAGCACTTACTCATGCAGAGTGACAGAATAAAGAGGGGGAATGCGTGTTCACAGCAGGGAGTAGTGGGGAAACACTTTGTAGAGACATACAATCACCGGTGCTCCAAGGTGATATTCTGGCCACTTTACATACAAAAAGAACCAAGCAAGAAGAACCTGAGGACTTGAATGAATTTTAAAAAAAATAGATATCTACCTCAAGAAGTTTGCATAGCCTAAACCTCTGAACTTTAGGAACTAGTACGCATGCTTAATCAACTTATACATAGTAACTTCTCCTCCCAGGAAAGGCATAAAATGAAATTAATGAGACATATGATGTATGATGTGAAGGGGGGTACATGTTGAGAGGGATATGAAGTAGGCAGACTGCGAAGACTGTAGAGTACCTCAGGCAATGGGGAAAGGAGGAGGGAAATTTGCACCTGGGAAATAAGGATAAAAAGGGGGCTGCGTCCCCCAGAAAAACTGAGAGACCCCACCTGGATCTGCCCGTGGACTCTGCCTTTATTCGAATAAAGTCTATTTTACAGGACTCCTCTGTCTCCTATTGGAACATCGACCTCTGGCAACGGCATTTTCCGCACAATTGGGGGCTCGTCCAGGATCCTTCCACCTTCCAGGGACGGCAGGCAGCGAATGGAGCTGACGGCGCCTCACCAGAATTTTGGTGATCAGTTCCCTTCGGCGGCTGCTGGCACTGGAGGACTGATCGGGTTCCCGAGACTGTTCAGGAGACAGACGAGCAGCGGACCAGGGGGGTCCGTGAAGTTAGATCAGAAGGGCAAAGGTTTAAAGGCAGGGTTCAAATCCCCATTTGGTAAAGGAGGTCTCAGGTGAGTAGACCGAAGGGAAAGTTCTTAAGGCCACCACCCAGCGAGGGTGAGAGAACTATGCCAGGCAGTAAGCCGGAGAAAGGGGTTCAAGTCCCCGTCCCTCCGCTCGTTTGCTATAAGGGAAGATGCTCCCTCGCGATTTTAAAGGTGGAGTTCGAGTCTCCATTTGGTAATTGCCTGCAGCATTTATTTCAGACAGAGGGTCTAGATACCGCCGGGGTTTAAAGGGGTTCGAATCCCCATTTGGTCTGTCATGAGTTGGTACTTCGAAAATCACGTTTTGTTTCACTGGAATATGATTATCAGATCCTGATCACTGTTTTTGTGTGTTGGTTGTTGTTTTGTTTGGTTGCTTTTTTTAATATATGTCAACGGTTGTAACATTTGGGTAACACTCAGAATCTAAGCCCAGCTGCCCCCAGCCCCTCTGATATCTGAGGATACACTGGAACGCAAGGGGGTTTACTTTCTGCCAAATTGTTCAAACTCTTGCTGGTCAGGAGTCAACTAAGATGGGGAGCAATAAAAGCAAGAGAAAAAAAAAAAAAAGACTGAAAGAAAAGGGGTTGGTCCAACAATATCCCAAGAAAAGTGCCTTGGGGAGGATGCTGAGGTCGTGGGATAGCCTGCACATTCCTCCAGAGGTAACTAATGAAACATTGCTAAAGTTGGTTATTTTATTTGGTGCTATAATTTATAAGTGGTTTGAGTCCCTGTGAAGGGTTTCAGGTCCCCTGTACGGTTGCCTGCCCCTAAGATGCAGCAAAAGCTACGTGGGGTTAAGCTGTAAAAGCACCTGAAGGGGTCGGAGTCCCCTTGTCTGGTAAACAGTTTAGCATGGGGTTTGCTTATGGACTTAGGGCTTTGTCTTTGAGGTTGAAGTTTGGTATCTGGGGTTGTGTATTTGGGTCAGCAATTACCTTGCTCAGTCTCTGAATTTTTGTCTTGGTTATTGGAACCACGGATCTGGTTTTGTATATTTGGATTAGGTAATTGTTTTTACATTTAGTATGGATAGGGGATCATCTAAGGGGAAAAAAAAAAAAATAATCACCTGAAGTGTGTTTTAAAGCACTAGATAAAGGTTGTCAGACCCCAGGGTGAGGTCACAATAAGGGAGAATTTGATTGAATAATGCCATAACTGGTGGCAAATTTATACCATGAATGATCAGGAGCTCAGAAATAATTATGAGGCTAGGAAGGACTTTAGGTTGGTGAGCAAAGAAAGTTAAAGATTTAGGATATATTTTAACTAAGGGTTTGTAGTGTGTTGATTCAGGAAAGATTATAGGAAGGACTGTGAGTTGGTGAACAAGCTAATGGCTGCAGTCCTCAACTGAAACTAATCTGAGCTTTGCTTAAGGTTCATCAGTATCCTTTTACTATCTTGAAATTACTCCTGCCAGTCTGTGGTTTGTGGCTCCAACCGAGAAAACATGCTTATACCTCTGAAGTCTTGCTCAACAGTATCAAGCCCAAATTATAAATGTTAGCATTTAATAGTAAAACTCTCTCACTTAAGTACAAAACATTGTCATACCTTTTACGTGAAGCAGAAAGAGGCATCAGTAATTACTATAAGACATTCAGATTTAACAGCTACTGTATAGAAAAATGGCAGATAGTAAAAGACTGTGCTTGAATGAAATAAGAAGCTCATAGTACATGAAATATTTTAATAAAGAAATAGATAACTCAAGAAAAATCAGGCTGAAGTTCCAAAACACTATAAACTTGCATTAAGTAAAAGGCAAGAAGTTTTCTTGAGCCTAACATAAGTTTTACTGAATTTTCTGTTCAAGTAGTTGGTGAGACTATTAGAGGGATAGAAGTTATTTGACTGACAAACAGCACAAAATACCTGACCATATTACCTTGTAACAGAGGTAAGCTATGCCATATGTTTTATGGCAGTATATATTTTCAATCCTTAATTGAAAGAAGAAACAACAAATCCCAAGTCACAATCATTACAAAGTTTTGGATGGAAAAGCTAAATACAGTGTCTTAAGGTTCTCTGGGGACTTAAATGCCCAACAAAATAGGCAGTTAACCATTGAAGCATAGATCTCTTCATTGCTTGTAATTAAAGGTCACTCATCTAAGTCAAAACTTTCTTGGAAACTTCAGGTACAATCTTATCAAGGGGAAAAAAAAAAACCAATATACAATAAAATAAAAGTTTAGTTGACTGAAAATTCACACTCTGGAGCTAAAGTGTGCAGACAGACTCCATATATTACAATGAACAGATAAACAGAATTTTACAAAAATTGTGTACTGCCCTTTGTGATGTTGAATGCACGCTTTTTCTCCTAAGGGGATGATAAGAAGAAGCTATATTACACTACATTTTAAGAGAGTAGCAGGTTTATAATGTATACAAACGAATACTGAACAACCACCACCTTCAGAAAAAAACAACGCTTCTCCATCTTCAGTGGAGCAAGGCTTTTTTAAAATTAATTTTAAAAGTTGTAGAATCTTCTACTAACAGACGGAGGGCTGAAATCAGCTGGATTCTGGAACTCAGTTCAGGAACACAGGAGTTGAAATCAAAGGCAGGATAGGTGAAATCCTCCTCAGATGCCGTCCAATGCAGCAGGAGCAGCCAGCAGCCCAGCAGCAGCAGATGGAAGAGAAGAAGAGCAGAAGGGGAGATGGAAGGGCTGCCCTTCCTGATCCTCCAGCTTCTACTGGATATGATGGCTGTGGGATGGAATACCCCACTGGTGAATCATGGGGTCATTTATTCTGTCTGCTCCTCCCCGTAGGTGTGGGGTGCTCTCTGTCCCCCTCCATGTGGGATACAAGCTTAGCAGTGGCCTTGGTCTGCACACCAATCCATGGCAGTAACTCTGAACATGGAGTCTTATCACTGCTACAGCCAGATAGTTTATGAAAATGCTGCTAACTCAGAGCAGTTCATTAGAAGAACTTTAGCTAAAAAGTAAAATCACAGAGCAGAACCATCTCTATTTACCCCAAACCAGGACAATACCACAAGGTTTGGAGAGAAGATCAAACATTATTTTCCTAGGAAACAAAGATATTTTGGAAAACTAGGTTTTCTGTTCAGAACTAGAATTAGAGTTTTAGACTTTCCACCAAAAGAAAATTCCAAACAATGCATTTCAGGAAGAGCAAAACTATGTTCTGAAATTAAATACAGGCTGTGATGCCTACTGCAGATCAAATGCATTGGCACAACTCCGTAAGACTTCTCGGGCTACTCCTAAAACTCTGAGTTCAGGGGTCCCAGCTTCCACACGGGCTCCCCTGGCTGGCTACACCCAGGAGCACTGTTGTGGTTTGAGGCTTGGTGGTCGGACAGGCGACCACTAGGACCCTGAGGGTCCCGGGGAGGTGTGAAGCAGTTATTCCCTCCCGCTTCCTCTACACACTGGATAAAGAGGCAGGAAGTGGGTTCTCGTGGGTGGGAGAGCACAGCAGGGCTGCAGCCGTGTGGTTCTGAGCAATCCTGTGCCATCCAAGGGCAGGTTTTGTATATCTTGTATTAACTTGGTTTTCCCCTCCATCTTTGTGTATATACATACCTACCTCCCTTCTTGTTTTCTGTTTCCTGTTTTTATTAACTTCCAATCAGTGCAAAGTCTGTCTTACTCCTGACTTCCCTTTTTTATCTCTCCATCTGGGGGGAAACTAAGGGATGGGGAGGGGAAGCACAAATTCTGCTCTGTGGGGTCCTGCCCTGAGCCCTTAAATGACGACAAGCACCCCTGGAGTAGGACAGCAGCTCCTGGGGATGGGCTGCTCTCTAGGAAGCTGTAAAAACTTGTCTGCAAGTCCAAAAGAGGGAATTGCCAAGCTTGCAACTTGCCTCTCAAGCTAGTTCGCATACAACTGCTCCAATGGGAAGTAAGGGAGACATTACGGTTGGAGACTGGCAAGCTAAAGAGAGTGAAATGAGAACAGATTTTTTTTTGCCTACCCCTTTAAGTCCAACCCCAAACCCTGCCAAGGAGTCAAAACACTTTTGATTAAACATTTTTTTCTGCACAATACGGGACTCTCAGTCCCAGGGCTGACTCAGAAACAGTAGCAAGAAAGAAAAAAACAAACATGCTTTCACTGGCTATGAGAGTGTTGGAAACTGTTTGAAGATGCTTTGCTTCATTCACTGGAAAAGTTTACAAATTCTTATGACTTTTGGCAAATGGAAATTTTGAAATCCTTAACCAGAAATAAGGGTCGTGTTGATGAGGGGTAAAATGCACCATCACAGACCTAGAGGGAGTTTCTGGATTATCTGCTTTGGTGATAATGATGCATCTGGGTGTAAGGACCCCACCCTGCTAAGCCAGATTCAGGGGAAATACATAATACCATAGCCATGGGCTAGCCTGGACAATATGTCCATGTGTAAGAGCAATAGGAAATACGAATAAGTCAATCATCTTACCCCCATAAATAATAGACAGCCCAAAAGCCTTTTGAGCTCTCCTGCATGGCAGACGACTACACTCCAGGGTCTCACCTCGAGCAGGGATGCCCATCGAGGATACTTCCCAGGGTTGAGAGATTCCTTGCCACAACAGATCATTGCTCTCTCTTTCTCTGTATATACACACACACACATATTTAGCATGTTTAAACTGAATCTTTGCTAAGGGTGCACTCAGTCTCGATTGTACCCATCATCTCCCTTTAGCTTGTCCTCTGTGTAGTAAATAGAATCATAGAATCCTTTAGGTTGGAAGACACCTTTAAGATCATCAAGTCCAACCGTTGAGCCATTAAGGCTCTAAAGTCCTCTGCTAAAACAGATCAGAATCTGTCAGGGCTGGAAGAGACCACAAGGGTCACCCAGTTCCAACCCCTCTGCCATGAGCAGGGACACCTCCCACTAGATCAGGCTGCCCAGAGCCTCATCCAGCCCTGGCCATAAAAACCCCCAGGGATGGGGCCTCAA
>NW_008589083.1:0-7994 GCF_000691845.1 Merops nubicus
GTTCTGTTCTAACCCCAAACCAGGACAATATGCCATGGAAATACAATATGAAGCAGGCTTTGAGATTTCCAGAAAATATGAGGATACTGTTAAATACTAGGGATTAATTTTTACCTTAGAAAGAATTTTCCAAACCTAATATTTTCTTGATTATAAGCTTTGATGTCTTTGATATTCGTTGCAAAATTAGACACATTCACAGTATTACATAAAATATGCATATTGGAAATAGAGAAAAGACAAATTTCATATAGATAACAATGAAAAATTTCAGGCTTAGCATCAGATATTTTTAATAAGTAATATTGAAAACATAGGGGAAAATTCAACTCTTTATTAAACATTTATTCATAGAATATGTTCAGTGATACAAAACTTAAACGTAGAAACAAACTGCCACCAGTTACGACTACCAACCAATTTTGAACAGAAGCTTTGATTTCCAGTTTTGAATAAGTGAAACTTACTTGAAGAAGGATCACTAATACAGATGCAAATTTACTGCTTTGGAGAAATTTGCTTATAGTTCTCATTCCAGTAACAATTTCTAGAACTGCAGTAAAACTTCAGTAAGGTATTCTCAGGGCTTCTTTTTGTAAACTTTGTGATGGCTACATTCTCCAAAATGTTAAAACATAGTGGAAAGGTAATTTAGGAAAAAAAAAAAAAACAAACTAGGAGTTACAACGAGTTAAAATCATTCCTCTATGATCTCTTCCTAAATGTCTCCCTCTCTTGGAGAAGGAATCTTATTTTATATTAACTGTTCTAAGTTATGATTTATGATCTATATCTTTCTGTTTATATTAATTCTCTGTATTGCAATATCTAAGTCTAGTCATGACGATACTAACAAAAATAACTCCCTTGCTTCTCAACATTTCTTTTTGCTTCTCTCCAGGATATCTGATTACACTTTCATCATGATTCATTTTCAGATGAGATTAATAGAAGTTGCAATCTAGTTTCATAGTGGTAATTTTGTATCAAGATGAACTTCAGCAAATCAGGTCCTTTTATATGTGTTTTAATATACCTGTTGCTATAAACTTAAGTATCTCTTTTGAGAATCTTAAGATTTCTGAAAGGCAAAAAAAGATCTAGACTCACACTGAATTCTCAAAAGCTATTAAAACCTAGAATATTTCATCACATCTGAGAATATTTAGTTCTTTTCCTTATGGTTTTGCCCAAATCATAATTTGATGGGTTTGCCTGAACATTAGTTTGAGTTCAAAGAAAGCTTCAGATGGAAAAGAAAACTCATATCTTTCATATCAATTGGTTTGGAATAATCCTTGTGATTCAAAATGTTGAACGTAATATTCTTTTGATTCTTCTCTCTCTCTGCAAAGGTAGACAGAAGGATCAGCCTTACTTTACAAAACAGACATTGTCCAGTGGGGTACTCAACATACTCTGGGAAAAAAAACCCAAACAACCCAATGAACAAAAATCTTCATCCCATTACCCTTCAAGACAAGAATGTTTAATGTTGTTCTACTAATATTTTAAGATTGTCTGCTGACAGGAATTTCTAGTAGACTGTGAATTTTTTCCATTTAAATTCTATATTGGTCATCACAAACAGCAAATGTGAATACATGATAAAAAACTTTGGGTTTTGATGTGGAAAATTAATATGCTTATTAATAGTGTTCAAATATGTTGTTAGTAATGTCATACCCACATTAACTAGACAGTAGTGAACGTTAGACCAGACTGAGGCAAGAATTACTTACATTATCACTGCTAAACAGAGGAATATGGAAGGAGAATACGGGTATTTGGGGAGCCTAAATCAGTGCAATTAGACTCCTTAATTGTAGGTCAGATAATCCCAATACTGGTATAATAATATAATTTGCATTACTTATTCTCTTGCAAGCTAAATGTATCTAAAATTTAAGAAAAAAAAATACACATATTCAGTATCCGTTGATAGTTGAATAAGTAGCTTTGCTTTTTCTTTCTTCCATTCTGTAGGATTATTTGAATCTCATATATGAAGCTGAACTTGCCAAATTACAGAAAAGTTAATGGAAACTTGGGCTAATGAAAAAAATGGAAGCTATCTGACTGTATAAATTAAAGTAGTAGAAATTAGCTGTACAAGAAATTGTGTGTTACGAATTAAGAGAGAAAGAAGAGAGGATTTAGAGGAAAAGAATGAATGGAATTACTGGACATACTCTTGTTAGCTGCACTTGAGTGGACTGTGTATTGTTAGTCTGCAGAAGATATGCATACAGTGTGAAAAAAGTCACACTTTATGGCAGTGAGATTCATATAATATAGGTGCAGTACCACTTCTACCAGAATTTTCTTGTAGGAGCAGAGTATAGCAATTAAGCTTGCTGTCCTTCAGTTTTCTGTGCATAACTTGGGGGTTAAAGTACTGCCCACTTTCTAATTTTGTCATTTTAGTTAGATTTGTAACAGACCCAACTATTTTCTAGTAAAGGTTTTATTAGGTTAAAGTTAGTAGGTGTTATACAATTAATATGATACTAATAAAAAAGACAAACAATTAGATACTGCTTAAACAAGAGATTATCAATGTCATGTTCATCTGTGGGCAAAGAATTTCAAAATTTTGGAAAAAGAGAAAGACAAAAAGGCTGAGCAAAATTTTATTATCTGATAACAAGTTTCATGGCAACTATCCAGTGATGAAGGAATACCAAAGCCAATGTAAACTGGGTAATTTTCAGTCTGCAGAGACAGGGCTTCCAGAGATTCTGAATCAGTGCATCTGGGAGCTAGGAACCTTGGGAGACCACCTGCCAGTTTTCAGGGCTCCAAGGTTGCTATCAAGGAGCAAACTAAGAAGGAAACATGATAGTGCAACAAAAATAGTTTGAGATGTGGGAAGAAGTATCATGCATGCTGTGATACAGCTCAGTTTCAGTCAGATGGTTCCAGTGATGATCATGAAACAAAAGAATAAGGGAGAAAAAGGAAAAAAGTTTAAGACTCCATTTCTGACCATCTCTAAAGACAAACCATTTGGGGAATCTTGTGTCTAATTTGTCTTAGTTTGTCATTCTTTTAAGAAAAAAATATAAAAACTGAAAGATTGATTTAATGGATTCAGAAAACTATTCATAAAATCAGATATTTATACAATACTGCTAGTCAAGGAAATTTATTATTTTAAGCTTTCTCAACTTCCTATTGCTTTCTAGCTTCAACAAAGTAATCAGCCTGGACCAAGCTAAGCAAAGGTGTGGGAGGATTAAGCCCATGAAATGAGCTTTGTGGAGTAGCTGGAAAGATGTCAACCATAAGGCAGTTTTCTGCGTAAGGAAAATGTAACCTGTATAGTGTACTGAAGGATGTATTTTGTAACTAGTTGTTCTGAAATTGCATTGGAGGGCAACCGTTTTACTGCTACTTCCACAGTAGTAATTAAACAAATCAGGGTGGGAAGGCAGGGAAATGAAAAACTAGTTTTCTGTCAAATAGTCAGAAGAGAATCTTGTCTTTAACTCTGCCAAGTAAGTTAGACAACTCAAGAGCTGGAAATTTTAATATCCTAGGGGAGATTATGACCTTCTGCAGCCTATATCCATAGTACCTGAATGGACACTGTTTCAAACTGATAACTCCAAGCATCTGTCAAGACTTTTCTACTTAAAGTTGTTATACTTAGGTGTGGAATTTTCACTGTATTTAACTTGTGTTAGCAAGTTTATGGAAGCAAGAAACACCTGCAGGTGACTGGATATGTAAAAATTAAGTGTGATCCTAAGCTAACTGGATGAGCATAAGTAGAACAATTGGAGATGAAGAGTCCAGTCCTTTAGTGTGTAGTCTAAAGCCTTTAAAATTAAAATTAAGAGGCATCATTTTGATAGGCAGATGGTGCTTTTGGCTCTTTTTCACAACAGATGTGGCTTTTCAGATAAACAAACACTGGGGTCTTAACTTATACCTAAGTTCAAAAGTAGAGGACCTAATTTGCTCTCATTTTCCAGTCATAATAATTCCAATTATTCTTTAAAAAATAGTTTGGAATGAATTGCACAATAAGGTATATCGCCTAAGTAAGAAAATGCATGTTGCATGCACACAGTTCGATGTCACAATTCACAGCTTTGTGAAAGATAAACAGAGATGACATTTTAAAAGACTTTTTTTCTTTGTTTATTCTCTGGCTTGAACTCCTCATAAAAGAACCAACATGGTAAAATAAAGCATTCACTATAATTCGTCTAAATTAAAGGATTTTCGTTTTTTTTTTTTTTTTACTTCTAACTGATGAATACGAGATGGTAGACCTTTATTCTTGTTGGATTTATTAGAAATAATGTTTTGTGTTTAAAATTAAAGGTTGTTAAAGTTATTCTGGAGATAAAAGATACTCAGGATAAAAGGTACTTGGACATAGAGCTAGTTACAAAATTGGAATATCATTAACTCTGCTCTAGTCCAGGAACCTACAATGTCATCTGCACAATAAGATCTTTAAGGACACACTTATACAGGTAAAAAAAAATACGCCATGACTCATGCTTTAGACTTAAGTGTAAGCAATATTACCTAAAATCATGTCTATCTGCCTTTGCCCAACAAAGCAGACTCGCTCTTATTGATCATTGGGAATAGTCTGCTTTATGCCGTCTTCTTGCTTTTAAACTTTTAAGAGTTGTAAAACCAGAGCAAGAAAATACCGTTTCAGAGATTCATTAGATGCAAGGTACAGAAGGTCAAGGACCAGCAAAAAGCAGGGCAAATTTGGGTTAGTATAACCATGGAACAACATCAGTTTTCTCAAAAAAAACCCAGAAAAATCTGAATTCTGTTTACCATGATTTTACAAATATTTCAGATGTTATTTATTCAAATATATGTGGAAGTAGTTGCCTATTTCAGGCTTCAGAAATGTTCTCATAGAATAGAATCACTATGGTTGGAAAGCACCTCTGGGACCATGAAGTTCAACCTTCATCCCAACATTTCCTCATGAGTTAATACTCATAATTTAGCTATTCAACGCCTACAAAAATTTGAAATAAGGCATATAATCTGTAATTGAGTTCAGAGGTGGGAACTGAAGGACTGATA
Source organism: Merops nubicus (assembly GCF_000691845.1). Taxonomy (NCBI): domain Eukaryota; kingdom Metazoa; phylum Chordata; class Aves; order Coraciiformes; family Meropidae; genus Merops; species Merops nubicus. The sequence goes on from NW_008589083.1 coordinate 5,071, forward strand.
GTTGTGAAACTTTTCATTTAAATGTAATGTTTTTATTTGAGTTTTATATACATTTAGGAATGTCTATAGGATAGTATTCACTGTCAGTACTGATACATCAGAACATGATACTGGCAGGCATTAAAGGCTAAAATATTTAATTTCTTATGTTTTGGTTTTTATTTAATCTATATTTTATTTATATATTATATTTTATTTCTGGTACAATCTGTACCGATTTTGCGAAGGAATTCTTAACAATGCTTAAGTCTGATAAAGCTTGATCCATTGCTCATTGTGATCAGTGTCCTTCCAGTGACCATAATAGATCACTACTTACAGAGTGAAAATCCACAGTATATGACTGGCAGTAGTAGCTACAGCCACAGTACATAGTACCTAGACAACACCAAGCTGTGTGGTTTGGTTGACATGCTGGAGGGAAGGGATGCTATCCAGAGGGACCGTGACAGGCTTGAGAGGTAGGCCTGTGTGAACCTCAAGAAGTGCAAGAAGGCCAAACGCGAGGTCCTGCACATGGGCTGGGGCAATCCCAAGCACAAATACAGGCTAGGAAGAGAACAGATTGAGAGCAGCCCTGCAGAGAAGGAACTTAAGGTGTTGGTTGATAAGAACATAAACATCGGATTTCAATGTGTGCTTTCAGGCCAGAAGGCCAACCACATCCTGGGCTGCATCAAAAAAAGTGAACCAGAAGGTCGAGGAAGGTGATTCCCTGCCTCTGCTCTGCTCTGCTCTGGTGAGTCCCCACCTGAAGCATTGTGTTCAGCTGTCGGGTCCCCAGCATAAGGAAGACATGAATCTGCTCATGCGCATCCAGAGGTGGGCCACAAAGAGGTTCAGAGGGCTGGAACACCTCCTATGAGGACAGGATGAGAGAGATGGGGTTGTTCAGTCTGGAGAAGAGAAGGTTTGAGGGACACCTTATTGCAGTCATCCAGTACTTAAAGGGGCTGGAAGGAAAACTTGAGGGGAACTCTTTTACAAGGGCATGTAGTGATAGGACAAGGTTAATAACTCTTGGTTTGAAAAATAACACCATTATTGTTGTTTCCTAATTGAAAGAAAGATATTTTCAAAACACTAAAAATTATTTAGACACCTGGTTTTATGTTACCACAACTAAATTTCTTGTCCAGGTTATGTTAAAAATGAGCAATTTATAAAACAGAAATGCTAATATACCTTGATCAGTCCATAGAACATTATGCTCAAATATCACAAAACTGTATGACAAATCTTTACCTTAGTTCTTACTGTTATAACTGAATGACCAATATTTCAGTGCTCAAATTTAGTTCCCTGCTACATTATACAGTTTATATATACCTTTTCATAAAACAGTGTTTCCTGAAGAATGAGGTTATCATGATTTATGTCTTTGTAAGTTAATATTTCTGCTACATATTCTCATTGGTATGCGTTGCATACATTAATTTAAGGTTTGGTAAATGTTCTTATGTGGAGAACTATCATTTGGGACTGCATACTCTGCAAATTGCTCTTCAGACTTGAAATGTTTATGTGTAAGAAGAACACACGTGGGACTATATCATCAAAATATCATCAATGATTGTTACAGTCTTATTTAGCAATATGTTACAGGACTGGGCTCAAAGCACTTTGAGAAAATTCTCAGAAATTTCAACAGTCTGGGATCTACAAGAAGAAACAGTAGTGTCTGAAAAATCTGTAGAGACATGAAAGAAGAAAACAAGTAATTCTGAGACAGATAATCTATTTAGTACTCATTTTGCATATTCTATAAAACTCCAGTTCTGGTTTAAACATGTTCTTAAATAAATGTGTTACAACATTGAAATGATAACCTCAACACAATATCCCTGGGATGGAATTTTGTAAGCTGTCACCTTGCAACTATCCTGATAATACAAACTATGGCTGAACTGTATGGCCCTTACTTCTGTTAATATAAGTGTCAAAAATCTTTGTTATTAGGCACACTTGTGATATGCTAGGTTTATGTATCTACTGACATTTTCCCTACGACATATTTCTCTTTAGTTCCAGGGTACATAATGACCTGTTGCTGGACTGAAGTCCATTGGAGTCCAAATGAAGATGAGCAGAAAGGAAGATAATTCAACTTTGACCTTATTAAAAATTAAAATTCATCTTAAAATTCACCATAATTAGGTTTGTTTTAAAATTGTCTTCCCTATATATGAGTCCCTTTGAGGATTTGGGCCTAAGGGCCTTCAACTAACTAGCAAAGTTGATTAACTACAAATGAGAGAATACTTCACAAATCAAACATTAAATCCTTTTTATAATTGCTGTGAGATTTTGGACCAGCTAGACAATTTATTATCAGGGAATGCACAGAAAATAATTTCCAGTTCATCTCTGTGAAAACTGAATTTCTGAAGTAGTATCATTAAGATTAAAAATATTGTATTCAAATGGCTACTATTACCCATGTTCCTCATAGCTATTTAGTTTGTTATATGGTTTGTGGTCACTGAGAAACAATTTGCTGTCCAGTGGTGTGTGTTTTACTTTTGATACAGTAAGCCTCACTGACAAAATTCTAATTAGCTCCAACCTATCAGCCACTCTTGAGGTTAATTTTACTCCATGTGGCACCACACAGGGTTGGGATGATTACTCTAGGACTTCAGCAAAATAGTCCTTTCAAGAAAGCATTTATTCAAGAAAGTAAAAAAAAAAAAAATCATGTACTTAAAATTCATGAATGAGCTAGGGTGCTTTTCACAACAGTTTTTCATAACCAATGGAAACATCAAAAGTATAATTCTGAATTTCATGGCCATTTCAGTCACAGCCAACTTGCCTGTGTATCCACTTGTGACACTGAAATGAGTAAGAAATCTGGACTACATTTCATTGGCCCATGGATCAGTAAAAAGGAAGGCACAAGTTTGCTGACGACACCAAGCTGT
>NW_008589084.1:0-406 GCF_000691845.1 Merops nubicus
TTGAGAACCTCAGCCTTCTCCAGGTCTTTCCTTAATTTTTTTCCTGCTGTAAACCAAACACATAGCCACATACTGATGCTGTTGAAAGCCTGACTTCAGGGGAAGCAAAGCCGGCTCCTTCTGGTCACCTAACATTGTATGTGGCATCTTATAGGACAAAAATATGGCTCTGCATACGGCCTTACCGTCAAGAAGTTTATCATCTACCCTAGTGCAGCTCCAACTGACTGTTCAGCAAATTATACATCCCCCATGTGTCTGATCCACAGAGAATGTAATTATGGTAATGTTCTTAGACAGGAGACCTTTTGCACAAGTTCCTAAGGTTCAGACATCAGCTGTGGCTGTCCCAGGTTTAACTGCAATGCAATGCTATAGATTTGATTAGTATTTCAAGAAGAGCAGG
>NW_008589084.1:437-21332 GCF_000691845.1 Merops nubicus
TTCTTCCCTGGAGTTTGTCACAGTCATAGGCAAACCATTAGTGTAATTCTCCTATCTTGACTAATTTCTTGATTTTCAATTTCAATAAGAGAAAAAAAAAAATCAAGCTACACATTAATCTATTTGTACTTTTTTTTTTAGTTGTTGCATTTTAGTCCATTAGGAAATAGGAAAGTGTAGGATTTCTGCCATGCTGGCATCAGGCAATTTTGGCTGTGCTTTTGTAACTAAATTCGAAAAAAAAATGTAAATAACTATGGCATGTGCACAAAAGGAAAGTCCTAAAGCGGTCTTGAAAATGGAGGCAGACAGCAGAACGCAACCTATGAAATGGAGGCAGCAGATTAATAACAGCTTTTTTTTTTTCTTGCACTATACTTGATTTTCTAACTGACTGCATTTGATATGCTTGAAAGACTGTATTGTCACACACTCAGCCTGACACTGACTCTGAACGAGTCAGCGAATTTTAGAACTGTGGCTCTGCATACTCAGGAAATGAATTATGAAATTATGATGTGAAATATTTTGCAGAAACTTTTCATTTGCTGTATGTAAGAGGATGCTTAGATGTCTTTTTCTGTTTAGGATTATTTCTCACAGGAAAACATTCAAAGTTTGGGATTCATTTTATGCAACTTTAGCCACCTGGAAGCTAATTTTATAAATTTGAGCTAATCATCTAGGCAACTTTGATAGTCAGTGGAGAGAGATAAGAAGCTTATTCTGAAGCTCACATCATCCCTACTGTCTTATCAGATCTCTACACCAAGATAACTGCTTTCAGGAGGTTTGTCTCTTTGACTATAGGAAAAGCCTGTACAATCAGGTGACTAACCTTAAATTATGTGGATCCTACCTAAAGCGTTTAGCATGGGTTTTAATGCTCTCCTCTCCCTGTATGCACACTCAAACCCCAGCAGTGAAATTACTCAGATTTAAGGCAGCTGTGACAAGTGCTGCTGTGGAGCAGATGCTGCTGGGTGTGTTTCTTGGGCTCTTCTCACCTGGGCAAGCAGTGCCACAGAAGAAAGGAGGCACAGCAAGCAGGCAGCTGCCCTCTCCAGCTGCACAAAGCAGCAGTGAGACTACGTGTACACTGTGAAACAAAAAACTCCCACTGAATCACATTTTTCCAGCTAGATAGAAGTGGGGGTTTGTTGGGTTGGTTTTGTTTTGGTTTGCTTCTTTCCAAGCAGGGGAAAAAAAAATATTATCCCAGTTCATTTGCCTGTCCTGGTTCATCGGGAATATCATAAAACATTTGTGCTGCTGCTGCTGCAAGACAGAGGAGTGAACTGGAAAGGCTGCATGGGGACTGCTTAAGCCTGCACAGCTCTCAGAGGCTTTGACTTTGAGGACAGGTAGATGTACACCCCACGACTAGAGCTATGTGGGCAGTATGTTTGTTACTGATTGAACTGCATAGCTAGATCTTTTACAGATCTTTTTCTTCTGCTACTGCAGCTCCTGTTGTACTTTCTGTGCTTTTGCTTCTGTCACTCAGCCATACTACTTTTTTTTATATCTTTTCACCGGACTTCATGTTTTACATGCAAAGTGTTTTCTTTGGTTTAGCCAGTGCCTTGCTTCTTTCAAGCTATTTAATAGAAGGGACATCTGATTGTTGTCTTAAGCCTGTAAATGATTTTGTTATTAAAAAATGGTTTCTGAGATGCAGGCTATTTGCAGGGTTTCCTACCTGAAGGCTTGCTGATCTCATTTCTCTAATCTTTCCACAGGGCTTTCATGTAAGACAGTGTCTGAGAGTCACTGTTTGGAGTATCAGGAAGTCTTCCCTGGGACACACATGAAATGCAGTGCAATTCCAGCAGGCAGAAACTTCTGCCTCTGCCTGACAGGCCCCGCAATGCTGCAGCTACATCAAGTCCCACCCAAAGCTACTCTGCTAATAGGTGCCTAGGGGAACCCCAATCCACTGCACTATATGCTGCCAATACACACACAAACAATCAAAACCCCCTCCCAAGACTTTCCCCCATAGGTTGTTACACTCACTGCACTAAGAATTTTGGACTCCAAAAAAGGAGCACAATGTGAAAAAAAGAGAAAAGGAATAGATACGGAGGGTGAGGTTTATTGCCCTTCACATTTAGATCTTTGCTTCCAGTGTTCAAATCTTTCTCTAGATTCATAAGGGCTTTTATTTTAAATTAAATCTACAGTCAGAGGCGTCAATATTTCACCCACATAAGCAATGGGGAGAGCTAGTGGCCCCTGAAGAGTGACTGCAGGGAGATTTGGGAGACTGAAGTGATGGATGGGGGCTGCTGCCTGGCGTCAGCCTAAAGCAAACACGAGGTGTATGAGCTGAAACAGAATTTGGGCTGTTTGCACACCAGCCTTTGAGCCCCCTTATGCTAGGACAGGCTGGCATGTTTTAAATCAAACACAAGACCAAGCAATGGCTAGCAAGGAGAACAAATCTTACTGTATTTCATTCGTTTCCTAATCTCAAAAATAAGTTAAATAATTGCAGGCTCTTGTTGGGTTAAGTACATCAAAGACTGGGGGAGCAGCAATGCTGTGGTAATGGAGTCACAGAAGTACTTTCCCAGCGCTATGTGGTTCTGGGAGTGCATAACATTGATATTACTTTATCACACAATAATTCAGATTCCTCTCAAGTTTCTGGGCAGTGTTCTTTGGCAATGTTTGCTATAGGCCTGGAGCAACAAGCTAGCCCATTTATCTTGGACAAGTTGTGACAGAGGTTAGCTGCATGAGATTGAAAGCATGTTTTCAAACACAAACACATTTCAAATTACATTAAGAAACGTGTCTTCCATGTAGTGGAAAAAAATCCATAGATTATTTTCCCTTTTATTTAGTTTTCTGTGAATTTAAGACAGAAATTTTGTATTGGTTTAGGGAGGTGGTTTTGTTCAGAAATTTTCAGCAGAGCAGTAGGGTAGTTGTCTGGTAGGTCTACGTGGCATTTCAAATATTATTATGGATAATAAAAACGCTTGTTGGAAATGATCTCACTCGTATTCTGCCATGTATATAGTACAAGCAGCACAGAGCAGAGTGTGTGTTAGTGGGTCAGATGTACCCTCACAGTACACCTGTACTAACAAATAAAGTTGGCCAATGTTAATGCTCACTCCTTAAGGGCAAGCAGCAGGACACAGTCGACAACACCAAGCTCTGCGGGCCGTGGCAGTGGTACTGGGGAAAGGGGCTGAGGCATAAACAGTGCCTGTGATGGCCACTCTACATGGGCTGGCTCTTCTCCCTTTCCAAGTGCTCATGAGAGGAAAAGCAAATGAGCCGTTACTGTCCTGCACCCTCTTCCTAGTACATTCACCTGCAGATCCACAAAATTTGCAGCCCTTCTTGGCAGCAGAATAACCAGCCAGAATGAAACAAGGTATTCACAAATTCAGTCAGTTCCTTAACGCTGTTTATTGCCAGTTACCCTGTAACAGTGTGCCATTTTACATACCTTTAAAAGAAAGTCTTTTTGGGACAATGTTCATGCAACCCCTTGTGTTACAAAGCTGCCACTCACTCCAGCACAGCTGCTTGTGTTAGGTGTGCACCTCAGCTTTCAAATCACAGATTTGCTTCTTAGCATTTTGTTATGTAATCACAGAGAAGAGCAGTCACCTTTCTTAATATGGCTGTCAAAAACATACACATCTGGGCAGCGGTGTTGAAGATAAAGACACAGGATGTTTCACTTCCAGCCACATGCAAAGGCAATGACTTTGCTGTACAATATGGGCAGTGAGGTAGCAAGAGGACAGTCCGGGGAGGACGTGCCCTGAGGCCTTCTCTTTTTCCCTGGGCGCATATATGGAGAGTTTCATACACTGGCTGAATCTGAGGCATTTTTAGGAAGCGGCTTATTTTCATGTTTAGTTTGAGGCTATGCAGAATGTGAAACTGAATTAACAATGTTTGCCATCAGCAACTTTATTATAGTCTCAATTTGACAAGTCAACATTTTATACTACAACAGAAGAGGTACATAAGTGAGCATGACAACACACTCTTGACCTATAGTCAGAACTAACTTATTTGAAAGTATTGGTGTCTGCATCAATGCATCTAAGTAAGTTACATAACAGAGTGCAAATAAAAATACATTTCACTTAATGTAAACATTATGGGTGAGGTTTTGGGTGTGATCCAGCTATGCTCAGTGCAGGCCTATGTACAGTAGAGAAAAGGTTTATCTGGAGATGTTTGAAATTACACCAGCTTGTATAGCTCCATAAGGATGCTTCACACTCTGAGTAGTCACTAAACCATACAGCATTATAACCTTCTGCCTGTGGGATCACTGAAACCTCGGTCTGCCTAATGAATTGGCAATTGCTGGTTGTGCTGGCACTGCAACACCTAGCAGTACATCTGTAGCAAAGCCTGTGCTGTTCTTTCAGTGTCAACGGCACTGCACAAAGGCACTACAGCGGCAGCCACAAGCTGGCCTCAGATCTTTGTTTTGTTAAAAACACTCCACTTGACTATGCATATGAGATCAGCAAAACAGGAATCAAAGGAAGTCGATGAAACTTGCTGTTTTGGTGTACTACAGCGTGTCCATGCTTGTGAACTGCACACTGCAAGGCATCACCTTTCACCTCAGAAACTCTTGAGGTCATGAGAGACTCCTTACTGTGCAGCCTTTTGATGTTTGTCTCTGTTCCAGTGGACAGACAAATTTTGGCCTGAGGAACATTTTATGAAAGTTGGAAGGTTTATCCTTACTACTATATTAAGAATTAAATGGAATCTGAATTGCAGTGGTGCTTCCAGTATAACTTTAATGGGGTTGTCTGAGTCAGTCTTGCTATTTTCTCTCCCCAGCTACACACTTGACTACTACTCATTGTTAGAGATGCTGGCAAACCTCTGAGTGGTTTCTGTTTTTTTCTTGGCTCAGCTCAGCTCAGCTGTTTCCCCACCAGCCTCTTGCCATGATGCCTATTAAAAGGCATGAACCACTCTGCCTCTGCTTTACCTGCTCAGCGGTGCCATGGTCCCTGGGAGAAGCAGGACTTATTCCATGTGCCACGGGGCAACGTCCCCCTCCGAGGGATGTTGCACTGGGATGCAGGCAGAGAGCAGCACGCTCCAGTCATCTCCCATCCAGCCTCCTGGGCGAGCTCTGCCTCAGCTGCAGTCTCCTGCTTCTCTGTGCACACCCCAGGGAACCCCTGCTCTGAGCCTCTGGGCACAAGGGGAGCTGTATAGGAGGGAGCAAGCCAGGGCAACCCATCTGCCCTCAGCCACTGAACGCAGCCCCAGCCCCTCTGAATAGTATGTCCGTGTGTGTGCACAGTAATCACACCTAAATTATCAACTCCTGCTACTTGGCAGTTAGTATCGCAGCAAGGATTTCTGGTTATGGACTGTGTACACACACTACCATTTATCACTCTATGCTATGTAGCCACATCTTTTCCAGCTTTACACACAAATAATGAAAGTCTTCAGCAGAGTGGAGGGCTCCGTTTCATGGAGTTGCCGTAGTGTTGGTGCAAAGTCTGCAGTCTGTGTGGTCAGGGTTGTGCACACACTGAAGGAGCTGAACTGGCCTTTGATAAGACACAAAAACCAAACAAATATTTAGTAACCACTTTGCAAGTACAAGAGAATAACTCCACAGTTACTAATGCAATGTGAAAGTCAAAGTGCATGTTACATCTGTGCCTATCACGTGGAAGTCTTAGGATTATTTTGTTTTTAGATCTCACTGCAGAAACGTAACTTTGGTGTTTACAGATGCTAGGGACAAAAGCAAGTGAAGTACAAAATAAAGTAGGGTGTGAACTCACAGCATGTCAGCTATGCTGTGATAACAAAAATAATTATGTAAAAGAACTAAGATCTCTTGAACAGATTACGGAGTTGCGGCCTTACTGGAAGTTCATCATCTTGCTTACTCAGTGGTAGACCTTACTGCTACAACGTAAAGCTGTTGCTAACAATGTCAGGGTATGATTAGATTTTTCCCTCGAAGTCCATCCAGTGAATCTATTTTTGAAATTACGTCTGGAAGACACTGCTGATGTGCACAAAAGCGAGAGAAAATGATCAGCATCAATTGCTATGGGCATGAAAGGTCAGATGCTCAGCTGATATGGACCCACACGGTTCTGTTTGCAATGACTTCATGGGAGTGAAACTAACATACACAGTCTATCCTGAGGAGTTTTAACACACATATAAATGGCTTATTTTATTATTGCTTTGTATATAAAATAGTAAAATTAATTGCCCGTGTTGGCCTACACAGTTGTTTCTGTATGTTAGCAGAGCTCTGACAAAAAGCCCTGTTTGTTACTCTATCTTATGAAGCAAGTTGTGACCCACAGCAACGAGTGTGTCAAAGACTCATGATGTGTTACAGGGTTCTCCTCACAATGAGCCACCAGAGATCTAAGCCGCTATGTGTCTTACCTTCCTCCCTGGCCCCTTGCCTTATTTCATCATAGGCTGAAATAATCTGTACCTATTTACAGGTCCTGGGAGTGCTGGTTAAAAGCTGCATTTACCCAAAGAGAAAGCGAGTACACGAGCATCACAATTTGGACGATTTATGCACCACACCAGTGTTATTTTTTTTTCACAATGTGCAGAGCACCCATTAATCAGGTTCAGCAATACTTAAACTTGAATATATTGCTCTGCCTTCTGGATTAAAATCCTATCACCAGATAAAACATTTGTCTCCTTTGCAGACCAGTTTTTCCTTATTTAAAACTAATGTCACAAATTCAGTAGCTTACAGAAATTTTTGTTTATTTTGGAAATGTTCTTATCCAGGCATGAGTCCTTCACCCTGAAAAGCTGTTCCTGAAAGATAAGAGTAATACTGAACCTTTGCTGCTTCTCTAATGGCACTAAAGAACACTTTTGCTCTGTGTGAAGGTCTCTGAACCTACACAGATGGATAAAAGGTCTCAGGATTTTGTATCTCCTCAGCAGGCAGAGGGAGATTTCAGGCAAGTCAGAACCTGGGCTGCTGTTTCCCAGACTGCTGTTTTTCTCTCCTGATAATGCTGAATTATAGTAATTAATAATGCTTATCATGTTTCACGCCCCATTCTGTGTCAAAGCAGCTGGACAGAAAGCAAGCTCAAACTACAGCAAAGGATGTAAGGACCGTCCTTGCCACACTGTGTTATCTGCACGCAGCACGGAGGAAAGCTGCCTATCTGGTTCTGGTCACTCTAGGCAAAAGCCAAGTCAGAGGAAAAATCAGCTGAAGGAAGCTGGATTGCTCCCCCTGAAGGCAACAGAACATATTTAACGGCAAGTGCAGAGAAGAAAGCAAGTCCCAGATCCAGCCAACACAAGGTTCGCTACATGAGTGGAAGCCCCCGAGATGCACACAGCCACGTTAAAGGGATTTGATAGCAGTTAAGCGGGGAATCTGCTCTAGCTTGATGTAAACCTGTATTAAGTCAAGAGGGAGATGCATTAGTAATTTTAGGCTAACAAGCTGTCACTAATAAAAGCAGGCAATTACCTGTAATTGTCTTCACAAGTGATCTTAAAGTTTCGTTCTTCTAAGATGCTTTTTAACCTCCTTATGGAATGCCCTGAGCAGGATTCACTGGAGAGAAAAGTCTTTCATTACTTGTGTTCTTTGTGTGTACAAGAAGCTCAGCTAAACTCCATACCATGTCACTTTGCTTTCTTTCAGGTAGGAGTCTTTAAAAGCTTGTTTGCTAGTGTGCTGTGAAGTCCACTGGACTTGTGGAGTTTTGGCTACCATTGGGCCTCTGCTGGTAGAACCTCTGTGATGTTTAGCTGTGCATCTTGCACAAGAATTTTGTGCAGGAAAATATCTGTGGGAAACAACTTGGTTCTGTTCACAGCTCAGTGTGATCTAGAACTGCTCCAGAGCTGCTGGTGGGCTCCATCCACAGGAGAACCTTATAGGGCTTATTCACATCTGTGGAAGGACAAAGGCATCAAGTTTTCTGTGTGATGAGAAATGGCCAATCATGAAAACCAGCATCGAAGTCCCAGGTATGACATAAGCTAAGTGGAAGCAGACAGAATACATGGGAGGAAGCAGGCTATGAGCATCTCCTATTTGTTTGACTCAATCTGTGCCTGCTGCTACTCTTTTTTTGACAAAGGGCTGTTTCAACCACTTCTCGATTGCTAGGAGCTCTAACCTGTGTATTTCTTTTCCATCCAGCTAATGGTTTCATGAAGCATGTAGCAATGTCATAACTTTGAGATCTTTATCTCTATGCTTAATTTACTTGAAATAGCCCAAAGCTCTACTGACAGGACTGACAAATGTCAGACACAGGCAGAGACACTTTAAAAGATTTGTTGCCTTGGAATAAAAATAATCTCCTGGTCCAGAATATAGGACACACATCAGGGCAATAATGCAATATTGGGGCAAACCTGGTTCCCAACATACAGCATTAGTGGAAAACAGCCAACTTTTATTTGTTCACTAGACTTTGCCAGGTGTTAGCACTGATTGAACATTGCATACAAATCAGAAAATAAAAGGAATACATGTTGTTAGAGCTACTCTCCTGAAGTGCTGGGGTTTAAAGCCCCAGGCCTGAAGGAGGGTTGGCATATGGATAATGTCCATAACTGGGCAAGACCCTCCTGACTGGTTTTCACCCAGGCTCTGGCCAGCCTTGGGTGGGAACTGATTAGGAGATCATCACCAGGTGCCCCCACCTTCTACATTAACTTGGGAGGAGGCGGGGCAAGAAGGCACCTCTATAAGAGCTGACTGCTTGCAGTGTAGTTGGAAGGTTTGTCTATGTGCTGTCTGTGGTTTTTGGCTGTTGGAAGGGTTCCCTGACTCTTCATAGCAAGCAGCGCTCCCAGGATGGCAGGGCCAGAACATGAAGCTTTCCTTGGGTTCCCTACTCCATAACTGGACTCCTGGCTTGGCTCCTTGCCTGGCCTACTCCCTTCTTTGTGTTCACTGCAGTGGGTGAGTGCTCCCTCTGGCTGTCTGGCACTTTGGATCTCTGGCGCGTGATGTGGGAGGAGTTTGGCTGCTGGTCTGCCTGTTAATATCATTGTATATTGGGCAGGTGGTCAGCAGAAGACCCACGCCCTCCCTGGAAGTAAGTAGAAAATAAAAAGGAAACTGCCGTGAACTTGGCACAGGAGAGGGATGTGTTGAGAGGGTGGGCAGGGCAGGGGGCTGTTGAGGAGGTGCATGATGGCTTTTCCGATGTTGGGAAATCAGAGCTGGTGCTGTGTCAGCCAGCAGAGCTGCCAGAGCAAGGGGCTCTGCTGGGTCCACGCTCATTCCGGAGCTGCACAGCATCCCACAGCCTGCTTCCTGACACATGGCATCAAAGCTGCTGCCTCTGCCATGGGGTGCCCTCAGGAACGGGGGAAACCATGACAGTCCATTATAACCATGCGTACCACAGAACCAACTCTGAAGATTAGGGGTCAAAGGCACTGAGCATGAGGCTTCCTGAAATGTGACAGATCTGCAAGTTAATCTGGTTGGGATGAAAAAGGTCACTCAGAAAGGCTCAGATGCGATTTCAGGTCACTGTTCTGGTATTGGCAATTCCATGGTAAGCATTTAAATTACAGATCTGTTATTAAAAATCACATAATCATTTAAGTTGGAAGAAACTGCTTGAGATGTAGTCCACCCAGTGTCAGCTGGAGCAGGTTGCCCAGGACCCAGTCAAGTTTTGAATACATCCACAGATAGAGACTCCATAACCTCTCTAAGAAATCTGTTCCACGATTTGAAATTATTTTATGCAAAATGGTTCTGCTGAGCATAATTGTTATTGCTGTGGACCAAAATATTTTCCAGCTTGCCATTGCAAATGTAACCAGCTCTGTGACTTCAGTGCTGCATCCATAATAATGGTCTGTAGAGCTCAGGGGCTTTGGAATTAATTTAAAAGTCCTGGGACCCCTTGAAATCAAGGACAATGTCATTGTGTTTTAGCTACAACTGTTCAGCAGTACCTAAAAATTATACTCAAGAAAACAACAGTACAAATGCTATTCTTTGCAGTAAAGTGAGCAGGTTTTGTGGGCAGGTTTCACCCAGTGTCACTGTTAGATGGTCACCTGTCAGAACTGAGCTGCACCGTCTGACTTCTACACGCTGCTCATTGTTTCATACTGCTGTGACTTACCTTTGAGGTCCACCGATGTCATGCATAACCCAAATGTGTACCGCAGAAACTTTATCTGGATTTAGATTAAATATCTCAATACTTCCAAAGATGCTGTAAGAATGAGACATGAAAAATAAAAATATTCTTAGTTATCTGAGAAAGACCTACAGAGTATGCTTCCCAAGTTCTAGTGATTACTAATGTTGCTGTTATTCTCATTGAAAGGACATTATCTTTCCAATAGATTTGCAGACTATTTAATTGCCTTATGGTAAAATATTTTCTGACTATTCTTATTTCACTTCCAGGAGAACATCTGAAGCTGTCTGCAGACTGAAACAAGCTGATTTTTTTTTTTTAATCTTTAGTGCCTTCTCTCCTGTCTGGCTTATTGACTGCTGATTTGGTTTGGTGCAAGGGAAATGAGCACGGCTGTTCCCCTGACCAGCATATTCTTCACCCTTCAATATTATTCAAGACTGCAATTCCAGCCAGGTAGTCTAAAGAAGTGCAGCTTGAAGGGGTAAAATCCAGCCAGCTCCATGAACAGCTAGAAATGTATAATTCATATGTAATTAATAAGCTGTAGTAATGAAGTTGCTTTGTGCAGTAAGAGCATACTGGATACCACAGCCTCTGAAGGATTGCAATTACAGTCACTGTAGAGGAGGAGATAAGTGAATCAGCTCTAAAATAGTCAATGCTTTAGACCTCTAGGTAATTTCACCAATATCCATTCTGCACTGGGAGTTGCTGGCAGAGACACATTCACCAGCATGCAGACCCCAAAGAAACATGGCTGAGTAAACACCTGCTGTTCCTGAAAGCTCCAGCTTCTACTGATCCATTGAGCATCACTTGAACCACGCCACATGCTGCCTCTGCAAACTGAACAAAGCAAATGGACATTATACTCTGACACTACATACAGTGCCACATCAGACCTGAGGCCTGTGGAAATTACTGTGACTTCTTTGATGTCATCAGAACTGACTTATGCAAGTAGAGGATCTGGCCAATATTTTTGCAGAACTTGTCAGTGGAAAAAAAACCCAGCCTCTAAAGGCTATGGCAAGCCTGTGATAAAGCTGCATTAGACAGCTATGACCTGTCAGTCTGAGGGTGCATGGGACGGGTACAGCAACTTTGCTGTCACTGCTGCTTTCAGTCTGGGGCTTTCCAGAGCGCCAGCAGCTACAGCTGTCTGACAGGGCTGTAGTGACTTGGAATAAACCTCAGACTGCTTCAACTCGGGTCGTGAGGATGAGCCAGAACAGAGGTACCACTAGTCTGAGGACACCCAAACAATTGTTTATTCATTACCTTGTGACTCATGCTCTGTGTTATTTTGTGGCTTGGGATTTTTCTTCCCAGTGGTTTTAGTAAAACTCATCACTGACTTTTGTTTGATTTTTAAATTACTGGATAATGTAATCACTGCTCTTTTACTCTTCAGAACTCATGTCCAAGTATTTAAAGACTACTAAGGTTACAATATAAAGTACCCACTGTAGATATATAATCCACTGGTAAGGCAATTTTTTTAAAAGCTCAATACATCTGACCATACTTATCAAGTCTTCCAAGTCCTCTTACCTCTAAACAGTGTAGCTCAAACTCAGATCGTGAGAACTGTGAAGTCACAGGAAAGTTTCACTATATGTAACTTCCTAATGTAATAAGTATTAATTTTAGTAGATCTTACATTTATTTGGACTAGAAAGCCTGCAGACAACCAAACCTGACTTGGCATGGTGGTTTATCCATCCTAGACTCTGGAACTGAGGGGATTAGTAAGAACATAGAAACTGTTTTGAGCTTGGAAAACTTACGTATACTAGTTTTACCCACAAATTAATTGTTTTGGTGGTGAGTAGACATTTTCTTAGAGACATGAGAGTTGAAGCATACAGGAATGATTGTTTTCCACTCAGGCAGTCATCTACTAGTCGTCTTATCAAGGGTGAAGTCTTGAGAGACATATAAAATTAAACTGATACGGGAGAGCACTTTCTTTTCTCGCAGTCTGTTTCTGTAAAGTACTGATTCAGCAAAGCCAGGCTGACAGCTTAACTCAGACTAGCAGGCTCTCATTCATGGGATGGCAATTGGCATGTTCATGCCGGTGGGTGCACCGTAGGAACCTTGCCAGGTACCACTGTGGAAGGATGTGCCCTTCAGGTTTATGCTGGGAAGGTGCAAGGGGATTGTCAGCTGCTTGGAAAATTTCTGTGCCAATTTGGGCACTGCTCTCAACATTAACGTGCTAAAATGTATTTTATTTTAGCAATTACAGTCCTGTGATTTAATTAAGGTGGTGATTATTATTATTGTAAGCATTATTTGCAAAACTCCAGCTGTCTGCCAAGTGTTGTTCTAGACACTGGTGCACAGTCCTGGTCCAGAAATAAGAACGCCCAAACTACAGTGACGTTAAATATTGTACATAAAATATGGGACCTTGGAAATACAAATTTCCAATGCTATGATTTTTAGCACCTGAAGCTAAAACTCAGGTGAACTTTTACTATTTCATGTTTTAAGTCCAACATGCAAATTCACATTTTTGGCAGTGCCAGGAATTCAGTGCCTTCCAACATTCTTGAATTTGTGGGGATTTATTCTAGCCCTTACCATCTTGGATGCCATTCTCCAGAATACAGAGCCAGGGTTGCTTTCACATTCACTTCGTTTTGGACAAGATTCGTAGTTGATTCCTGAGAAGAAATATGTTTACAGAAGAGTTAAGGTTAGAATGAATATTGTTGTAATGTTTATTGGCTTCGAGAGCTGACTAACGATGGCAGAAGATCTGCTCCCTACTTAAGCAAGAAGGTTATGTGAGGAAAGGGTTCTAAGAGGAAAAGGAATTTGCATGTATTCAAAGGTCTTCCTGTTTGCTCACACAGTTTCAGGAAGGCAGCTCCAAGCCCTGTAAGCAAATAATTTGCAGAAAACTGAGAAGGAAAAACATGTAATCCTAAATATGAGAAACAGGTTGGCTCCTGACAGATGTTGTCCAATTGCACTGAAAAACTAAACTTTGCCCAACATTTTCAGTAATTTCAGCCCAGTTTAGAGGCTGCTATCCTTAAGCACTAACCTGGGAATCAGATGGGCAGGAACAACTCCAGGGCACCTACATGCTGCCCCCACCACTTGACTGCCTATGGCCAGGATCTTTTTAAATGGCATTCTTGTTTTGCAGTTTGTCCCATAAAAGTCACAGGAAGGAAGTGAGTACTCTAGGTAAAGAGGGCTAGATATGACCATCATTCCAAGCAGCAACTTGGTGTTTTAATAACAGCCAAAGCTGTGTTTTTTAAATCTACCTGAGACCAAAGTATTATTTTCAGTCTTCTAAACATGGGACAGAAACGCAGTTAAGATTTTAAACCAAATTACAATAAAAGTGTACGTGAAAAGGATTGTGTTTAAATCTAGATATAAATGAGAAAAGAATAATCTGGAATTCTAGTGTTCATATTTGTTTTGCAAAAAATCTAAGACATATTACCTGGGGCAGAGGGGTCTCCACACCAAGAAATCCTGTCAGCCATATAACCCAACAAGGTGTCCTCCAAAGTAAGAAAATTTTGATTGGATTTTGTGTAACGATGAACGAGGTCATTTGTCTTGCTCCAAAACAGTGACTGTGAAATAAGATACAGTGTCTAATAAGTGATACTTATAACTAGAGCTGGTCAGGAGATTTTCCTGGAGAAACCCAAGAAGTTTTCATGATAATGAAGGAATTTTAGTTTTCACTAAAGTGCTGAAAGTTCACCGTAGTGAGTGAGTTCTTACTCTTGTTTCCAGAATCTTCTGGGGTGGTTACTTTTTTTTTTGTGGAAATGGACACATTCACCTTGTAAAGCACTTTGAAAGAAAGATTTTAACTTGTCCTCATAGGAGATATACCTAATTTGTTGTGTGCTTTTGAACTCCACATGGCAGAGCAGCTTTTTGGAAGCAGTGTCCCTCTACAGCACGGAAGCGTGCTGCTTACAGAGACCTGTATGCTCAAGGAACAGGGACATAACCATCACTTCCTCAGGATGACCTCAGTAGGTTTGAGGCAAGCCTTATAAAAGGATGATTTCCAGTGAGAGAGAATGAACAGGCTTACTGAGGTCCAAAGATGGTAACTGCAAGAGCAAAATATCATCCTTGCCAACCTACAGACCCTCACAATCCTTAGGGACAAGATCCCATCACTCAGAGCACTGCACAGACATACCATCCCACAACAATCCCACCTAAGCAGCCCACCACGCATGGTACTGTTACCTTGTTACAGGGAATAGGATGACTTGCTAACTCCATTAAAGGCTGATAATCTTCTGATGTCATATTACAGGGATTCTTGTAAATGAATGCATGCTTTAACGATTCCCATATTTTTAGGCAATCTTTATCTCTGTTGAAAACATTAAAACATAGTTAATTAGCATTTATGAGTATTTATAGCTGTGAAAGGTTCTCCTGCTATGGTCAAATACTACAGATCAGATTTTAAAGGGTTTTAACTATGCGCAGGCACCACAATACATTAGCCATTACAAAAGCAGAGTATCTTCAGCAAATTAACTATAAACTGAGGAATGAGCAGTTCTAAAATACCTTTCTCTCTCACCTGAATTCTATATTACTAATTACAGCAATATCTGAATGTCCTCTATGCTTTTGTCCCTAAAAAAGAACAGTGCTGATATCACATAGGCAGATCAAATGTCTTCATTCTTCATACTGAATCATGAGAAGCAAATGTGTCAGAGTATAGGCTGGACATTTTAGAAGTACAGCTGAAGGATATTGCCTTCTCAGGTAGAATGAGCCAAAAATACGCATCTCCCTGCAGAGTGCTTATCCCTACAGAAATGATATCTATAATTTTATCTAAAACAAAAGCAGAAGTCTGGCTGTTTTGGATCTGGTATTTTGCTCATTTATTGCTAACTTGCAGCTATTGATTTTGTTGGAGCCACAGCTGATTTGCATAAGTGTAACCAAGATCCAGATCAGGTGCTTGGTCTCCAGCAGGTTTTTTCAGTTTCCTGATTCTCTACCGTTGTTACAGGTTCTGGCCCTTCTTGCTCTTACTGGCATGAGTCAGAGGAATTCCACTCAACTTACATGAGAGGAACTGCTCCGTGCCACGATGCAACCCTGTCACCTCACCCTACATTTGCTTCTTAACATGCTGCTTCATCAGCCTGGGAAATAAAGCACCTCTCTGCTGACAGAAGCAAGCCTCTTTTCGCCCTCCCAAGAGGATATCTGCTGCACAGTGTGGGTGAGCAGTTGCCTCTGTGTACTGAAGCAGTGCCATGCTCCTTTCCTGAGGCTGCAGCGTGCAATAACATTAGGGATGGCCCAGGACACTTGCTTTCTTGTACCTGAGGTAATGAATGAAAACTTCGCATTAAGATAATTTGTAGCTATTGTCTGTCTAGTATGTGTTTTCAAGGCTGTCCCCCATGGGTGCACTTCCCTTCCCCTTCACACTCCCATAGTTTCAGGCCCGTGTGGAAAGCCTGCCGCTCTCATGACTGCAGTGACAGCAATGCAGTGATTCTGCATCCTTCCCTTCCCTATTTTCAAGTAAATTTAAAACTCTGCCTGTGGTTTCTGCATGTCTGAATGGAGATATTCTGGCTGTCTTTGACTCGCCCACTTTCTTCACTGTTTGCAACCATCTCCCAGCGTGTTCCCGCTAAAAAACCACTTGAAGAATGGACTTTGTCTTGGTTGAAGAAACTAATGCCTGCAGAGCACTCTAAAGATAGCACTGATCAGTTAGTATAGGACTGGCATACAGCTGCAGGCTTTGCTACCAGTTGGTACTCTGGTAACATGTAGGATGTGGAATTTGATTAGTCTTAAAAATAGTCCTAAAGGGATTAAGAAAAGCAGCAGTAATTCACTGAAGATTTCTAAACATTTTCAAGTTAATTGTCCCTACAGTTGTGTGACCTCTTTGCTGCCACTGAACTTGATCATGATTTCTACTGAGTGCCCATTTGAACATCAGAGGGGCAAACTGGGACACAGAGCTGTTTGTATTATGTTTGTATTATGTGGGCATGTCTAAACTGTGGGACCCAGAACCACTTGTCAGCTCTTGGTCATTTCCTCACTGTCTGGACATGAACTGTCACCCTTCCCTTCCTAAGCCTTATGGAAAATAAACACCACACAAGGAGGAGACCAGGTTCCCTCTGTGTCCAGAAGAAAGCAACAGCACCTGACAGCTCTACATACCGGAGGGATGCCTCTATCACACACACTACAGGGGCTTGGGCCAGTATCATACTGGGAAGCACTACGCAATCCACGGCAAGATGTTACTGGCCTTCCTTCCCTTCTGCCTTTATTCATGCAGTAACAAATCTAACTTAGCATTATATATGATATTGGTTATTGGGAAGTCACACCACCCAGGTGGCTAATACAGCAGGTTTCCATGCCCCAGCTTCTTACAGTCCTTCTCTGTGGTGGGTGTATGGTGGATATGTTCTCATCTCTCACTCGTGGGGCAGCCAAGTGCACTACGCTGCAGAGCTGTATCTAGATAGATATGCTGCAGATACCCCGCAGCCTGACCCTGCTCATTTAAAATGAGCTTGGGCATTACCACTGTACAGTGCTGGTTGAAATGTGGACAGAGCCTGGGGGCAGGGACAAGGCAGGTCTGCCTGGAGGGTCTGTGGCCTTATGCCCAAGCAGGACAGTTCTGGTTGCATGTCAAATTTCATTTCTTACCAAGCCACTCTGCTACAGGTGCAGCCCCAGCTGTGTTAAGGTCCACACCTCTTGTTTATATGAACCCGATTTAACTCCAGGTAAGTAAAGACTAATAACAATGCTGATTTTTTTACTGGGCTCTTGTCTTTTATCCAGAATCCTAAATGCACTTTCAGTTACAGTCACTGTAGAAGCAAGTGGCCAAACTGCAGATGCTCCAGTGAGCAGTGTCATTGCTTTGCTGTTGTGCTGTCATCCCAGAGAGTATTCACATATTTTACTTAGCAGCATCTAACTTGTGTGTATTAAATCATCTCCTGGAGGAGCTTGTCTCAAGCTGCAAACTGTGTAAGTAATCCACAGAGACCATCCTCTGACTTTGGTACTTCATTTAGGGTTTGGGAAGTTATAAATAGCTCCCCTTGCCACGCAGGATTACAACATGACCCACACTGAATCAGCCAAAAGAGAGGGCCCCTGCTGATTAAGGGGTGACATTACAGAATAGGGACCTTGTTCTCTTTGCTTCACATGGTCAACGCTATCGTTAAGAGAATTTGCAGGGCTTGGGTGTAAGCAATGGTACATCTCACAGACATTTATATGGCTTGTGCTTTCTAAATGATTTGTCCTCCTGGCAGGACTTTTTTTTTTTTTAAACTCTTTGTGAAATCTTTTAGACTAAAAGGTGTTAACAGCAACAAGGTGACAGCTGGTTACCTGGTCATTTATCCTTTCATATTGCACAGAGTTTAAGTTTGGTCTCAGAAAGCAAAATACTTTTCAAGGAATCACAGGGGAAAAAGTGAGGGATTTATTTCTAAAGCAAAGAGGTAAGTGGTAAACACAGTACAAAACATTTCTGCTGTTGGACTCAAGTCACGGCCATGAGAAGCACAAAGCAACAACCATTCAGGCTATTCAAATTCCTGTCAAGACAGCTTTCTGAGTCACAAATTCAAAGCAACAGTTTTGTGGCATTTCAAGACACTCAGCATTTGATGATATACAGGGATGTCATTCATATCTGAGAGAAGAGTCTTTACCCACAGTCCTGGCTGAGCTGAGCAAAACTGTATGTTTAATGTCACAGAAGTGTTAGGACTTAGACTTCAAATGGGGGAAGCTCTTCTATAGCTGGTAAACTGTGTGGTACTTTTAGTTGTACCACACAGAAGAGTGGTAAGGCAGGAAAATGGGCTTTTACAGAAACGAGGCAATTTCAGCAGTGTTTTAGAAATCGAAATAGAGATCTCCAGTGTAAAAAAAAAAAACCACACCAAACATACAAAAGCTAAACAACATTTCATTTTTGCTGTCCTCACCTATCAGCATGTATATTTTCACAACTGAATAAAAATAATTAATTGATTTGCCTTTGGAAAGATATTTGTCTGATATGAAATACAGCTTTTGCCTCACATCTCAAAGAGATTACCAGTCACATAGAACTGTGATTTTAGCTGATAAATGAAAAAGTAAGCAGTGAGAAGACTTTAGAACTTGTGAATCCCAGCTCCCTGAAGATATAACACTCTTCCCAGCCTCACTGTTGAAGCAGACACTATTAATAAAGTTTCACCTGCCCTTTTTTTCCAGCACAGCAAGAAAATACTTGTCTGCTATGCAGCATTTAACTCACACTGGGCAGAGACCTGCTGTAGCTTTGGGCATCCTGAAAACAATATGAGAAGTTTGCTGGCCCTTGGTATGCTAAAAATTCAGTCAAGAACAGTTGCAGGCTGAAACAAGCCCAGCTGCCTTGCCCAAATAGCCTGAGAAACAAGCTGTCCTCTTAGGACCACTCCCAATTTCCCAATGGGAAATTCTCAGTCACAGAATGGGCTCATTTCCTTTCCTTTCTTGGTTTAGAAAAAGAAAGGAAGGGTGCGAAAGAGATCACCAATTAATGAAATGTATCTAATTAGATATAGTACAAGATACAAGAGTCCATGGTGAATATGGTTATGTACCACACTGCTGCAAGGCTTGTGTGCTCTCCTCTTTTTTTTTTTAAATGTTTTGTATTGCATATTAATTCTGCATCATATCTGCAAATACCATATCTTTATGCACAATGGATTTCTTCCTTTGAGGAAATATTTAAGTATTTATTCTACTACAGGATCTGAAATATTTAATACAAATTCATTTGATCCAAAATAAGTATAATCTAATTATATGCTTAAGTTTTTAAAACTGTTTTTTTTTTTTTTTTTAATTAATAGAGTTCGGGAAATGATGGTAAATGTGAAATAATAGCTAAGAGGATCAGAAGGAATACTGATAAACCTGCTGTAAACTCAATAATTGAACCTGCAACACTTTCTCAGGAAAGCCAGGACTGCAGAACTCGCCTTATCACTCTTTGGAGACAAACACTGTATCCTGCATTCAGTACAGCATCGAATAAGGGCTGGGATACAAATAACCATTAAAACTACTTTTCTTATTAAATACAAATGTCATATACACTGCATAGCATATACTGCATTTGTCCTTACATTTAAGTAGAAGTTGCATTTTCCAATGAATTTGAGTATTTCTATCCATTTACCTTTTATATGACTATAACATTAATCTATCAAACAGAAGCTGGGGCCAAGAATACTTCCATTAGTAGCTGTCCTAGCAGCCAACCTTTAATGTACATATTAGAAAAACAGACAGCTTCTGCTTCATTATCTCTTGCATATCAGTACACTGGTCTGGCTAACCTTGAAGGACTACCCTTTCACTTAAAGGAATGGGATGGCACGGAGCTACCTGGGAAATCACTAGTAATATAATTCTTTTTTTCATTTACTTTGTCATTTTTTTTCTTTAACTGGACATGATGGAGCAAATCCACCCCCAACTGAAATCGATTTAATTAGTACACTATCAAGGATAAGTTTCATTTCTGCTGATTTCAGATACACCGTGAACAATGTCTTGCTTTCACTTCAGCCCTGGACTGACACTGGAAGCTCAAAACACCATAGGAAGGGCACTGTTTCTTTGGGCTGTGTTGCCTCTAGTTTTTATTCAAAAATTGGAGAGAGATGCTTTTAAATTTACAAGTGAAAAATTACTTCCAGGCTTTGTTCTGGATAACTCAGTCAACTCTCCCCATGTTGTTCAATTCACTCCACCAGGCAGAGACACCTCCGTTGTCAAACACTGTCCCCCTTGCAATCAATAGCAGCTTTTCCATGGTCTTGAGTTTTCTTTCCAAAACATGACAATGTCTTTAAGACACAATGAGATTTTAATTGTAGCTCCGTGGTGAGGCTCTGAAGTTAGAGCTGGAAACATCTCCCTGAGTCCTTTATGTAACTGTCCTTTGCCACCAGCAGTCGCAAGCTGTATAAGAAAACCCTTCTCATTTGCTGCCACTGCTAGCCAAACCAGTAATGTGGATATGCACCAAAGCACTCAGG
The DNA here is from genome assembly GCF_000691845.1 of Merops nubicus. Lineage (NCBI taxonomy): Eukaryota > Metazoa > Chordata > Aves > Coraciiformes > Meropidae > Merops > Merops nubicus. Next base: position 20,734 of record NW_008589084.1, read on the forward strand.
AACGTGGCCTGTGAAAAATTCAGTGAGAAAGTTTGCGGTAATAACAAAGCTCCTTAAAGGCATAAGACCAATTCACACTCTACTGGGCACCTAAGGGATCATCTTCACCAGATGGTTCAGAAGGAGAATTTATATCAAAGGTTCTAAATGGTACAGCAACATTTCTGCATAAAACAGACCCATTTTTGCCTGCATGTCAGTTAATCTGCTCTTTCAGGTAAACTGCGATGGCTGTAGAGAGGTGTGCAATTTATACATCCATATTCAATCTTTTTTTTCATGTGAGCTTATGAGTAGCCATGTCTTTATGTTGTCAAAAATTCTGCTAAGTGCAATAACCTTTATGGCTGTTTTGAGAGGAAACCCTCTGTAACCCAGAATCCTTTTGCTACCTTTTTTTTCCCTAACCATTTCAGTTTTTCCTTCTGCTGTCCCTTCCCTTCTTCCAGCCTTGCCATGTCTCACTGCTGCCTCGGAGCAGCTTCTTTGGAGCCCCCGCCAAGGCCAGCGCGGGCACCTGTGATGGGGCGTCTCCGCGGCCGGCTGGAGGAGCGGCTTTGAGGCGCTGACGGCAGGGCGAACACTGCCACCGCGCGGGA